>NW_026938590.1:0-8439 GCF_032062105.1 Saccostrea cuccullata | reverse complement strand
AGGGCAAGTTGGACTTGGATAGCCTCGGGAAAGTTTTTTTCCCCTGTTTATTTTGTCCAAATGTTAAGACTTGAAAGTGAAAGTACATTGCAAATGGCGGATTCTATAGGGGTCTTGTCTTTATACATGTCATGCTTTCGATAGCAGCCTTTCAGAGACCATTTACGTCCAACTTGCCCTTCAATGATAAACATGTATTATTTCTGCAATGATAGTTTTCACAAAAAGGACAGAATTAAGCAGGTGCATTTTTTTTAAAATATGCACATTTTTAATACAATTTTTCTGAACAAAAATCTTTTTTTAAATAATTATAATCAAGTGATACTTTCTATATATTCATCAATGATATATTTATAAATTTTAAACGTTTTGACCTTATACCACACATAGTTTTGGAGCTATTATAAAAATAATCTTTTAGACATGTTACCTTTGACGAAACCTTAAGTGATTGATCTTTGCTGGCATTTAGGGTTATTCTGACCCATAACACTACACTAGCCCAAAGTTACTCAAAGTGTTAATGCACTAATAACCTGCTGTTAGAGACCAAAATTAGTAAATAATTAAGTTTATTTTGTCTTGATTAGGAGGAAATTAATCATGTTAGAACTGCGCAGCTACAGCATTCACGAGATGAAAAATGCATTGAAAATGGAGTTAGTTTGATTCATTGATAATATGGCTACAACCATTTGTTTCGCTTTTTTTTTGCCCATTATCCATAATTCTTGAAAATTTGATTTTTCATATGGATGTCTTCCTGAGGCCATGTGTTTATTTCGTCCGCCATTCCTCTGTCACCCAGAGTTCAAATAACATTGATTTTAGAATAAATGCGACCATAATAACATCAAGACAAGAAATTGCTAAGTAATAATCATTATGTTATATTACTTACTACTGTTATTTGTTGCATCGCATCGTCTGAATAATGAAGAACGCGTTTTTTAACCCCACTCCAGCAAATCGGGAAAAACTGTTCTGTTTACAGCTCGAATTTCCTTTTTAAATATTATTCCACTAGCACGTGTTTGGCCTGTGCATATATCTGCTGTGGATAGATGCGTTTATTACCATGATCATATTTAATTTTTCATAGTACAAGTCTTGATAATTTGTTGATTTCTTTAAAACTCAAGAAAAAAGATAAAAAATGTCCTAAACATATGTGTTTACGTGGGGTCTTTTTTCTGTGGCGATAGAAGTTATTTTCAAATGGGGCACTGCAAGGAGGATGCTTAGCATTTAATTTGAAAAAGTTAAACAATATGCAGTGCATGAAAAACAAATTGTAATTACATGTCTTACATTCGAAAATTTGGGTACATATTTCTTTTTTGTTCAGCATTCAGACAGAAAAAATAGGCAGTTAAAAGATTTCCTTCAGGCACCTCACATAAATAGCTAGATTGTTTGCAATGACCCACACATTGTATGGAGTAATGTTTGGACATGAAAAAGCATCATGTCTCATTATGTTATCAACGTTGTAAGCTCTCGCCCATTGAACACACGAAGCTGTTTCTTTGAAATTTAAAAGCAAGAACAATGTTTGCAAAGAAAGGTCCATTGCATATGCTATGTCTATCATCGAAAAAAACAGTGAGAGGCTATAGCCCCCCCTCCCCCCCCCCAAAATCCTATGTTTGTTTTTCAAAATAGTGCCAAAGATTCAAAAAGTTACATTACTTACAAAAAGTTGCATTACTAATTATGTGATGGAACATGTACTAGCCTTATAAGACCATTTGTTTTAAAAATATTTGGTTGCCCTCTCTCCCGATCTACTGCCTAGAAATGGCCCGACTATTTTTTTTACATCCCATTACACATATTTTTTTTTCTTCCGTCAACAAATATGTTTAAATTTTAAGGTATTTTTTTCTCACCTATAAATCCCGACCAATAATTTTTCCCTGAGTTGGGAGGACCACCAAACATCATTTTAAAGATGGTATAAAATATTTAATTATGTCGATTTTTTTTTACTTGTTAAATTGTAATTTTGACAAAACGGGCAAATAGAAAAATGTTTTTTTATTCATTAAATCCTCTAACCCACGCTGAATGATTTCATTCCTTTTCCAATGTTGTTCCGCTGTAATGAAATTGTATACGAGGGGTGATCAAAAAGTAAACGATATTTTAGGCATTTGATAGTTGTATTATTGTTGAAATATTCAAATATTTTTCAAAGTGTAAATTGGAGGTCTTTGATAGCATATTGCTTAATTAAAAACACATCCCTTTTCAAACTTGCTTTTACCGGGACATAACAATATCATATTAACCATCTGCCTTCCTTCACTAAAACGATCTATCCAATCATTGATTGAATTTATAGGAAGTCATTTGTCTTAAAATATTGTGAACAAATTCTTATACGCTACTTCAAAGGCATTTTTAAGATATACCATACATATTTTAGTCGTTTGTTGAACGAGTTCCACTGAGACAACCATTTTTCGTGACAAGTAGCTGCATAATGACGTCATTTTCACATTGTGAGCAAAACTTTATTCAGCATATGCTATTTACAGAACTTGTGTTTGGCTATGTCTGCACCAAATTTGTTTCTAACTGAATTTTTTTTATAGATACACATGTATCGAGATAGTTCGCGAACTTTTTGATCACCCCTCGTACTAGTAGGTACTAAAACACGGTCATTCATATCGATTTTATGTGTTTAATTTCTTTGTGTTTCAATGGTAATAATTAAACTTTTGATAGATATTATAAGTTATCTGTGGCAAACTTACAAACTCTTAATTTTTAACTTTGATGGTGCTCATTTTTCCTTACCTGGAATCAAAGAGTTTAAGATTTTTTTTATCAATACGTACACTATTTTACAACTGTACAATAATAATACTAAATAATAAATAACTTAAAGAAACACTATAACACATTTCCTCTTTTAAAAGTGTTCATATTATTTGAAATATTTTGCAACTGTAATTCTCTTCTACATTTAAAGATTGTTATGTCCCTCCATATTAAGAAGAGGTCTGGAAAACAAAATTCTGTACTAAAAATAGACCCGTGCTGCTATCCATGAACTACTTTCATGGTTCTTTACACTCTTTTTGAAAACAACGATACATTGTTTTGAACTTGAAATTATCATTTAAAAGTGCAAAATTTAGACATTTTCTCAACAAATGGTTGTAGAGAGAACATTAATGCACAGTTTGCGTATTTTTTTTGGATTTTTTAAGGCTTTGCTGAATTCTGTAGCTGCGCAGTTCTAAGGAGCATATCAAAAGCATTTTTCTGCAAAAGTATAGATTATATATGCACAACATGCATTCAGTTATGCATATTTATTGTATCTTTATCATAAAGACTTAAATTTTGATCAAAATATAATGTATTTTAGCCATTAAATGAAATGTTTACATTTCGTTCTCACTGCACTAAAGGTGGCCGTACATCCCCCTTAACATTAATATTTTGTTTAATTTACAAAATAAATATGCTAGATTTGATATACATTATAATTTTACCACTTGTGTAAAATAATTTAGGTTTATAACAGATATTCAACTTTAAATATTTAAATTTCCAAATAATTTTCCTTAAGGTAGGATTCTTCTCTGGTTTCTGACTAGATGAGACATTCAAAGTATATTTGCTTATGTGTCTTAGATACAGCTGCAGAACTGTAGCTCTCTGCTTGAGAAAAATTGGGACAGATAAAGCAGAGAGCTACATGTCCAAGCGTTGCAAAAACCTTCGATTTACGCCTACTATTTTTCGTCGCTCACTACAGTTATTTTTTCTTGTATTTTATAATATCCATAGCTTTGAAATTAATTTTAAATTGTGCTTAATAATTAATCATACATTAAACTTCAATTCCTGATGATTTACTTACCTCTAAGGGGACGACCATTTGATTCTGAGGGGGGGGGGGGGGGGGGGGGGCTGGCAGATTTTGGAAATAAATAATCTGTCCCTGAAAATGTTGAAAATAAATAATCTGTCCTCCACTACAAAGAAAATAAATAATCTGACCTTGACTTATGATATTTAAATATTGTGAAAAATACATTTTTATTTACGTGTAATTTAATCTCAAAAATTTTTTTGGCTCGCTTCGCTCGCCATTTTAGAACCAACAAGCTAATTCAGAGAATTCGTGTCCCCCGCTTAGGGGAAAAAGTCGGCTCCCCCTGACTGAATTTGTAGAATTATTAAATGTATACATGTATACTGAAGGAAATAAAATACATGTATGTCAATATGCATATAAAGATTTGATTGCTTATTCTTTATTATGTGTATAGAAGATTTTTTCATATGGAATATTTATCACACTGTAATGATGATTTTATAACCTCATAAATTTTTCATTTCACATGCTGAATACTATCATTTATTCAAAAAAAAAGTATTTAAAAAAAAAAAAAGAAATGTTCGACCGAGATTCGATCCCGGGAACTCTCGCATTTGAAGCGAGAGACATAACCACTAGACCACGGAGTCTCTTTACTCGGAGTGAAGTATATGCAGAACTGAAGTCACATACATGTATATATTCATGTTTTCATGTTCGGTATTCTCAAAATTTTACACAATCCATGGTGTTTGATTTATTTAGCCTTTATTAAACAGTTCTAATAGTTGTAATAAGAACATAAAGTCCGCCGAAAACCTGTTTTATACGCAATAACTCTCCTCATGCCCCTGCGCTAAAAATAGCGACATGTAATACTATGAATTAATACTAATAAAACAAACGGGGCGAGGCACTTTGAGAGGGGCGAGAGACGTCCTAGGGAGTTTTGGTATAAAATTACATTGCATCAGCTCAAAATCTTCTTGAAATATCGCCCGGAAATGATAGTGTTACACACAGAGAGAATGTATAAATTTACGACTTGAACTTTGACCTTTTGACCTCAAAATCAATAGGGGTCTTCTTTAGGCCACAGGGAGTTGTTATGTAAAATTTCATTGCAATAGCTCAAATGGTTCTAGAGATATCGTGTGGAAACGAAAGTGTTTTAACAGACAGAATTTGCTTATTTATGACCTTGACCTTTGACCTTTTGACCTCAAAATCAATAGGGGTCTTCTTTAGTCCATAGGGAGTTGCTATGCTAAATTTCATTGCAAAAGCTCAAAGGGTTCTCGAGATATCGTGTGGAAACGAAAGCGTTACAGACAGACAGAAAGACGGACGGACAGACGGACGGACGGACGGACAAACCCAAATTAATATCCCCCACTTTTCAAGCGGGGGACAAATAGTGTTTAAAATCAGATTACCAGACTGGATACTTGTAGTCAGTTTATCAACCTGACAATGTGTACTTAGTAGGTGTGATGAATCACTTTAAATACAAGCCAAAAGACGAATTTTCTTGTCAAAGAATTACTAATAATACCTCCCCATAAATTAATACAAAATATACATTGGTGGATTTAAGGGAGAGTACATGTGTACGACCCCTCCCTAATATTTCAAAGTATGATACGAATAATAATGCAATACTTTGGTTCAATACCAATATTTTTATGCCTAGTTTTTCACCCTAAAATACACAAAAACCCAAGAGCTTCAAGGGGGCTTTGCCCCGGGTCCCTGGCCCCCCCTTTTCATTCAAAGTTGATATGACTAGTATTCATTATGTCATACTTTGGCATATAAGTAACCAATTCCTACACAATTGTGTCTGGTTTTACTCTTTTAAATACACCCCCCAAAGCTTCAGGGGGTTTTGCCCCCGAATGCCCTTCATTCAAAGTATGATTTGACCAGTATTAATTGTTTAAATACTTTGGTTCATAATAAATTTTCTCAAGCAGAGAGCTACAGTTCTGCAGCTATCTTATATATTGAGATGTAAGGGATTTAAAAGACCATATTTTTCTTTCCTCATCACAATTGTACAACTTTAAATAGAAATGGTAAACTGCGTTTGAAAACTGGCAGGGCCCTATTTTTGGCAGAATGGTGGCGTATGAAAAAATCTTCTTTTCTGTTTTCTCAAAATTATAATAGAACAATGAATTTAGTTATAATTTTAACACAATCGAAGACTTAGAGAAATTTTCAAAAGTATGGTAAATTAATAATGAGGGACTAAACTTTCAAAATATATCAAATAAATATGATTTTTCAAACAAACTAGAACTTTGTTAGCTTTCAAACGCCTCCTATCAAAGTGCAGATTTGATCCAAAAATCCATAAAAAGTATTATTTCTCTCTTAGTAACGTTTCAAAACTTTTTGTTTTTGTATCATTTTTACATTTATGAGACTACTTTATTATATGTGAAAATAAGAAAAAGTTAAATATAGGAAACATATGAAAATAACTTATATATCCTAAAAAAATTAAGAAAAACAGAGAAAATTCGGATTAGCCAATATCCAGTATAGTTTAATTACTTATGTAAATTTGGTAATATCATGCTATAGACTCGATATAGTAATATCTTTTTATGCAAAAAGAATAATCTTTAAACTTTGAAATATAAGTAGGCATCACATGATTGGCAACAGTATTTTTTTATTCATAAAGTCAAGGAAAAATATGACCTTGACCTGACCCTGCCTCTAATATAAAATGGTCAAATTTAATTTCACTGATACTATCACTTACTGATATTGTGAAATTTCATAAATTTTTAAATATTAGAAATATGAAAAGAATCCTACCTTAAGATTCTTTGCAAATATGAAGATTATTCATTTTCTCATGAACTACCATCGTTGAGCATGAATATCTCCATTGTTACATCATAATGCCACACTTGACGTCAAAACTACAGTTTAAACTATTTTGCTTTGAATAACAGTTGAATTGCACAAATTTTATGGCAAATCATCAGAAAAATATTGTAAATATAAGAAATGAACGTTTCACACCGGCATATTTATCATGAAGCACTAACACCCTTCATGGAATATGCGGGCGTGAAGCGTCTTAGTTCATAACATCATTAATCTTCAAAAATTAAATTCATTTCTTAAAGAAATAATAAGGTATGTTTTGTTCATTTCAATGCAAAAAAGATTATATAACCAATATAACTATTGAAATACATATCGTATCATGGCTCAAATATCATGAAACATATCTATATAGAAGAAAGTCGTATCATCCCATCCCTATTTTATACATTGCCCATAGCAAGGTACATGATGAAAGTACTACTGTCATATTTTTTTTTTCAAATCCACAGTTGACATTTATATAAAGCTTTTAAAAATATTTATATTTCTATCTTAGAATGTTTATAGGATACATAGGTTATTTTATTTGATGATGTCATTTAATCTTGAATACGAGTCTTTCTACCATATACTTTTCAAAATATTTTAGAGATGATGGATTTGGTTGGATTCGGTCGTCCGTTCAGAAAAATCAAAATATGAAAATGACTCGGATGAATGGACGTTTTAGGATTAAAAGAGGCATGGGAAAACCTGAAAGCTTCGGCAAGAGATATAAGTAAAGACAAAATTTTTGAATTAGCAAACAATTTTAGAGTTACTGCTGGTAAATGGATGTTCTTCGTGTCAACTGGAGGAAAGGGAGATTACTTGTGGTCCTTAGTTGCCAAAAGTATTGTAAATGGGAATACTCTGGCTAGGAAGGCCAAAATCAGTGCTTCTACACTGGGTAGAGAGTGCCCTTATGCAAATGTACATGTAGTGTGCATCAAAAATGACAATTTTTGCGACGAAGACCAAGTATATGAAAGTGAAAGAACTATAAGAAGCCTGGGAATCAAATGTTAGCTTCAGTACAAACCAGATATCTTCACCCGCCTAGAAGTGTACAAGAACAACATTTGGAATCTCAGACCTACGATTTACATTAGCAATTTTGATGTCATTTCTAATGCCACCATTATTAAAGAAGTTTGGTAGATTTTGGAAATTGAAAGTGGACCGATGAATAATTATTTTACAATGAAAAATACTTCGTTTTATGATTTTAAAAGATGTTGTGAAACAACAGAAAGTTAGTAGTTTTAGAATTCATTAAAATGTCATAAAATTATCACAAAAGACTGTTAAAATGATCTCTACTTTAAAAATTTATTTCATCTTGGATCAAGATTGTGTACCTATTTTACTCTATTAAACCTTCATTTTTTACACGCTGCATCTCCACTTAGCGAGGTGTTTAAAATTTAACAGGTTGGAGTAAATTGAAAATTTAGAACATGTCAAGGGCATAAATATAAGATACAGTAACTGGTAAATTTTGCAAAAGAATTTCTAAATGATTTTCATTTTTTTTTCGGTGGAGCAGGAAATACAGGAGAAAAAATTTACCCACAAAATATAATAAGCTTTTCAATCTAGGAGTAAGATACATGTACATGTACTAATCTTTCATACTGGTCTACTTAGTCACATTTTTCTATCTCACAAATGAGTATATGAACAAAGTAACCCAAATTTTT
>NW_026938589.1:0-8459 GCF_032062105.1 Saccostrea cuccullata | reverse complement strand
TGTTAAAAGTAATTATAGTTACTAGTAATTAAATGTATATTACAAAGTCTGCTAAATGTCACTATAATTGCTTTTATAAAAAATCACACAATGATATATATATATATATATATATATAATTAATAATGATAATATACATTTATTAGGGCCCCGCGTGGCGTTTAGAGTGAGCAGTCTGTCTGTCCGTCCGTCCAAGGTCAAGGTCATAGCAGAATTACATGAAAAATCCTTGTCCGGAGCATATCTTCTCTCTCCTTGGCCCAATCTGGCTCATACTTCACCCACAGAGTGCCTTTGGATAACCGGTGTGCAGTGACCTTGAACCATGTTTCTAGGTCAAAAGTCAAGGTCATAGCAGAATTATATGAAAAATCCTTGTCCGGAGCATATCTTCTTTCTCCTTGGCCCAATCTGGCTCATACTTCACCCACAGAGTGCCTTTGGATAACCGGTGTGCAGTGACCTTGAACCATGTTTCTAGGTCAAAAGTCAAGGTAATAGCAGAATTACATGAACAATCCTTGTCCGGCGCATATCTTCTCTCTCCTTGGCCCAATCTGGCTCATACTTCACCCACAGAGTGCCTTTGGGTAACCGGTGTGCATTGACCTTGAACCTTGTTTCTAGTTCAAAGGTCAAGGTCATAGCAGAATTATATGAAAAATCCTTGTCCGGAGCATATCTTCTCTCTCCTTGGCCCAATCTGGCTCATACTTCACTCACAGAGTGCCACTGGTCAATGGATGTGCAGTGACCTTGGTCGAAGTTTCTAGGTCATGGTCAGAATTAGCCTCTCTGTTTTAAATCTTTGTTTGGTGCATAATTTTTTCCCCTTAATTCCAGTAAATTTATATAACTGGGGATACAAGATAACTTCAATATACATGTATGTCTGTAAATTTGCAATATCCGTGAAGTCGTATTAAATTACTTTTACTGTAGTACACAAATGTTCCTCTTCCAAATAAACCCTTTTAAACTACCTTACATTTTCATGTTCATTGTTGAAAGCGGGGCCCTTTGAGATGGCCACCATCTCAATGATATCTAGTTAAAACTGGTTTCAAGGGCAATATTATATAGTTTGACCTAAGAACCAAACTGTTTGTTTGCCGGAAGCCAAAAGGCCGATGGCAAACAGCTTGTTTTGAGGGGCTGACAAACCACATTTTGCCCAAGAAGATAGTCAAGAAATGGTTTTGTTATACCTTTCCTTTTTTTTGAAGTTCTGGCCTCCATGATGTAAATTTCCTTTTCTTGAACTGCAGTGAAACTTGGTCAGTTATGTTACTTTTGGACATGGAACAATTAAATGCACAATGAGATTTAGCATATCCCATCCTTTGGGTGACTAAGCAGTCCAATATTTCATTCAGCAGTCAAACATTATTTTTATGATGAACGCCTAATAAAAAATTGGAAAAATTAGACTTCTTTAAGTATATGCATTTATAGGGATTATCTTTTTTTAAACGTATAACAATTTATAGTATATTGTATGAAACTGAAATGATATCTTGATTTTTAATATCTATTAAACACTGATAGATTATTTGAATATATAAAAACATTTATTCTGACATGCACTCTGATTATAATAAAATATTTGTGAATGACAATTTCTCTTTCCATTTTAAAATACTTAAAAAAAATAAATGTAAGTAAATTGACTTAGAAATAACGGAGTTGGACTCAAAGAGTTTCACAGGTGCAATATAAAACTTTGTTCATAAAAGAATGCCTGTCTAAATTGTAAGAGCAGGCATAATGTCCCAAATGTGGCATTTCCCCACAATTATAGTTCTGAATTTCTAAAATTCGAATTTAAACGATCCTTAACTCGATACAAAAAAAATTAATATATGTACATATGAAATGATTCATATATCATGAAAAAGTTAGGAAGTACAAAACTAGATTAACAAGTAGATATGTTTATAAAGTGAATTGAAAAAAGTCAAACTGGAATATTTACACTTAGCGTTTTATCATTGGAATACCAGTTCATTAAGACGCACACTTCAAAATCTGTGTCCAAAAACACCTCCTGCTTCAAAATAACAAGTAAATATAATTTCCAGTCTTCTGTTATTTTGGCACCAAATTCCAAAGGAACAACACCACTGAGAGGCTCTTCACGATTTTCAGTATTCAAGATTTTTTGTTCAAAATGTTGCTGGTTATTTGCAGCAGGTATTTCAGTAGAAATGCCACAAATAATGTCCCAAGAATGTGAATAAGAACGAAATAAAAGAAAAATGAAATGAAGAATGATATAAAAGAAATCGAATCTCTTTTTCCTCTTCTTTCAATTCACAAGTTAATATTTCAAACACATGCACTGTATAAAGTACATGTAAGACAATAATAAAAGTCCCTAAAAATATGTAAGAATCTTATGGTAAGAATTTTTCAATATTAATAGGATATGGATTAGATTGTTATATTGTAAAAACATCTCTCCTTACATGTTCATTGGGATGAATTATAAACATAATCTTTATGCAGTCCTTTGCATGTTTTCTTGACATCAGGGCAAAAGCAAGTGGAACCTGCTTCAGGGCATTCCCGCTCCGAATGTAGGCAGGAATGGAGAGCAGCTGCATAAAGGGCTTGAACGTGTCATCCACAAACCACTGCTTCGATGACGTAAGGATTCCGAGTTGCTGGTCGGTGGCAAAGATGAGGTCTCCTTTCTTTCACCAGGATGTCAACCCTGAAGAATCCAGACTCAATGAAGTCCTCAGATATTAAAAGAATGAAAGCCATGTGATACATTTTAAAGCTTCTTATTTAATAATTTTTTTTTTAAAAATATACATTAACATTCAAAAACTGTATTTAAATTAAATTCTCTTGCCTATAGAAAGTTTTTATTAAAATACATTAAAATGTATTAAATTGTCTCTAATTTTTTTTTTATAAAAATACATTAACATTATCAGAATATAGGTAACTAAAATGCTTAAATAAATTATATAAAGAATTTTTAAAATTTACCTGAAAGTTAAGGTTCTTTGGTTAATGGTATATCGTTTCACTGCTACAACTTCCATACAACTTACTTTTGCTGCAGGATAAAACGTCTCTTGGGAGACGTTTTCGATACATAGTTTAATTTTTGAACGGTACATAATCCGAAACTATAATACTCTTCCGGATTGTCTGAACTGCACAAGCTGGAAGTGGTACACGCACTTGTCTTCCCAACCATCCCCAGCACCATCTAGCCAGTTGACTGTACCCTATGTAGCGCATCCGCCTATAAAATATTACCGCATCCGCCTATAAAATATTACAAGTTTTACAATATTACAAGTATTTTGATGAATAACAAGAGGCCCAAGGGCCTTATAGGTCACCTGAGTATTGTGTAACAACTTTCAAACAATTATATTTGGTTCGTGTTTTAAACCGGAGGCCATGGAATTCACAATTTACAATTTTGAAAGAGGCACCATTGCTTATCATAATTATTAACTTAGCATGCTTACTCTATTTACTTAATACCCAGAGGTAGATCAGAGTAACAAAGAGAAAATGCACTTCCACTTTATAACCAGTTGTGCACCTCACCGACTGACCCATGGGCCACATATTTCAAAATTTTGCAAATGTAATCATAAAATGGTTGATTAATAGCAAAGGGCAGATTTCAAAGCATTAATTTATTTTCAGACTATGTAACCCCCCCCCCCCCCTTTGACCCTGGGGGCATAAAAAAAACCACTTTGCTAGATGCACCTTTCTTCATCATAAATATATATATACTTGGATCATTGGCATAAAACCCAGAAGCAAAGGAAAATATTTTCAAAGAATTAATGTATTTTTACTATATAATCAAAAGAGCCCCGCCCTAACACCAGAACCCCTGACCCTGGGACCATAAAATTCACAAATCTAGAAGAGGCACTCTTGCTTATCATAACTATGTGCTTAGTTAGTTTATGTAATACCCAGAAGCAGAGAAGAAGATTTTCAAAGAATAAATGCATTTTCACTATATAATCAATAGAGCTCCGCCCTTACACTTGAACCCCTGACCCTGGGGCCATAAAATTCACAATATTTGGAAGAGGAACTCTTGCTTATCATAACTATGTGCTTAGTTAGCTGATTTAATACCCAGAAGCAGAGTAGAAGATTTTCAAAGAATAAATGCATTTTCACTATATAATCAAAAGAGCCCTGCCCTACTACCAGAACCCTGACCCTGGGGCCATAAAATTCACAAATCTGGAAGAGGCACTCTTGCTCATCATAACTATGTGCTTAGTTAGTTTATTTAATACCCAGGAGCAGAGAAGAAGATTTTCAAAGAAATAATGCATTTTCACTATATAATCAATAGAGCCCCGCCCTAACACCAGAACCCCTGACCCTGGGGACTTAAAATGTGCTTAGTTAGTTTATTTAATACCCAGGAGCAGAGAAGAAGATTTTCAAGGAAATAATGCATTTTCACTATATAATCTATAGAGCCCCGCCCTAGCACTAGAACCCCTGACCCTGGGGCCATAAAATTCACAAATCTGGAAGAAGCACTCTTGCTCATCATAACTATTTGCTTAGTTAGTTTATTTAATACCCAGGAGCAGAGAAGAAGATTTTCAAAGAAATAATGCATTTTTATTATATAATCTATAGAGCCCCGCCCTAGCACTAGAACCCCTGACCCTGGGGCCATGAATTTCGCCAATCTGGAAGAGGCACTCTTGCTCATCATAACTATGTGCTTAGTTAGTTTATTTAATACCCAGGAGCAGAGAAGATTTTCAAAGAAATAATGCATTTTCACTATATAATCTATAGAGCCCCGCCCTAACACCAGAACCCCTGCTCCTGGGGCCATAAAATTAACAAATCTGGAAGAGGCACTCTTGCTCATCATAACTATGTGCTTAGTTAGTTTATTTAATACCCAGGAGCAGAGAAGAAGATTTTCAAAGAAATAATGCATTTTCACTATATGATCTATAGAGCCCCGCCCTAGCACTAGAACCCCTGACCCTGGGGCCATGAATTTCATAAATTTGGTAGAGGACTCAATGCTCATTACATTCGTGCCAACAGTTTGCCTGCTTGATGTCCAGGAGTAAAGAAGATTTTTAAAGAGTTCATTAATTTTAGTGGTTTTGGCCCCACCCCTCAGGCCCCAGGGGGGCGGGGACCATGAAATTCACAAATTTTGTTCCCCTTCACCCATAGATGCTGTATACCAAATTTGGTTGAAATTGGTTCAGTGGTTTTAGAGAAGAAGCTGAAAATGTTCAAATGTTAACACACGACACACGACGGACGACGACGGACGAAATCGGATAGCAGTAGGACACCTGAGTTACTCAGGTGACCTAAAAATCATTTTTCTTTTCTTACAGTTTGTAATAATGTATCAGTCAAAATGAGTCTAAATCGTGAGATTCTTTTACGATATTTGTATCATAAAGCGAAAGATTTATGAAAACTATTAATAAAGCAAAGACATGCGGTTATGTTAAACTCGCACCTACCTTATAGAGTACAATAGTCATGTCTATATTAATTCCTCTCATATTTGCTGGCGGGTTAGTTTGAAATAAAGGGATATTGTTCATTGTGAGTATCCCTGAATAAGAATGGCATACATTCTTGACGTATCCTTGATTGTTCCTATATTCTATTTAGCTTGGAAAAAAATCATTAACAGAATTAGACAGTGCATCACACCCAGGCACGTTCAGGTTATTTACCTTCATAGTTCCTTTACGTGACATCCCTCTATCAGCCACGTAGCATCGTCTTTGAAAGTGGGGGGGGGGGGGGGGGGGCGGGGCAGCCAGAGAAGAACAAATTACCTTAAAAAGTAGAAAAGCAAAAAAAAAAAAAAAAAGGGGGATTACAAGACATTATTTTTTGTATAAATTAAATCAGGCGATTAATCAAACACAAAATTTGGCAGAAAAATCC
Source organism: Saccostrea cuccullata (assembly GCF_032062105.1). Classification (NCBI taxonomy): domain Eukaryota; kingdom Metazoa; phylum Mollusca; class Bivalvia; order Ostreida; family Ostreidae; genus Saccostrea; species Saccostrea cuccullata. The sequence goes on along the minus strand of NW_026938589.1, from coordinate 2,510 downwards.
TACCGGGGTATTTTAAATGGGTCGGAGGGAAAACACATGTCCCCAATATAAAATACATTCTTCACTATTTCAATTCTTTCAGATGTAAGTTTAAGTTTTTTATCTAAACACTTTTGTATGGTCACTTTTCCTTGTCTATTTTTCTTTAGGACAAAACAAAACCCACACACAACGCAAATATTGCCATTGTGCATTTCGAAAGTCGTTTTCCTTCGGAATGTTTCTAGGGAAGCATATCCGAAGATTCTGAAACTTGAAGTATACGCAAGGTTTCAGTATGCCTTAACAATTGAAATACATATAGTATACCATATGTTACCGCAACGGAAACTGTAGTATTGACTACACAAATAATTCACCTTGTATTTGATGTTGCATAAAAACATTTTTTTCTTCAACCAGTTTTTTTTAATAAATTTTCAATTGAAAAAAAAAACCAACACACCCGCACTAGTTATCAAAGACTATTTACTTTTATTATCAACATTCACATACGTTGGGTTGACCATTTATTTTCTCTCGCATCATAAATATTCCTACAGCTAAATCTGACCCGGAAATTGGGAATTCATTTCTTTAGACTCAAAGCATTTCTTTTCGTTATTTTCCAACGAGTGGACAGGGAGATCAGAGAATGTCAGGGGAAGACAGGGAGTAGACAGAGACATCGACAGGGAATGGACAGAGTAGACAGGGACGACAGGGGATCATAGGAGAAAGTCAGGGAGAGACAGGAAAATGTCAGAAACCGACAGGGGGAGGAAAGGGAATTTTTTTGGAATCTAAGGGGATGTCTAATCAAGTAGTGTAACTTCAACATGTATACAATCTTTTTGTTAAACAAAACAATATTTTCATTATCTTGATGCCATTAAAATAACCTTTATTTTCATGGATTTAATCTATCATGACAGAATAAACTAATTTACTTCATTACAAGATTTTTCTGGTAACAGAGCCTAATGGATACAAAAGACTTGACATGTCATCTCGGAGTGAAAAACAGATGGCATTGACAATATTAAATGCAAAACTGTTTAGTCAATAAGTTGAAAATGGGATGTTGAAGATTTTACTGCAAGCTGAATTCCAAATCAGACTGATTTAATCTTCCACAAAATGTTGACAAACCACTTTTTGCCCAAGAAGACAGTCAAGAAATGTTTTCTTAAACCATTTTATTTATTTTTTTTTTATAATGTTCTGGCCTCCATGATGTAAAATGTTCTGGCCTCCATGATGTAAATTTCCTTTTCTTGATTGCGGTGAAACTTTGGTCAATTTTGTCACTCTTGGACATGGAACAATTAAATGGACAATGAGATTTAGCTCATCCCATCTGTTGGGTGACGTAAGCAGTCCAATATCTCATTCAGCAGTTAAACATAATTTTTACAATAACAATTTACAGCATAATGTGTGAAACTGAAATGATAACACGATTTTGAATACCTATTAAACACTGATAGATAGATAATTTGTATATAAAAACATGGTATTTTTTGACAAGCACTCTTATTATAATGAATTTTTTGTGAATGACAATTTCTCTTTCCATTTTGAAAGACTAGAAAAAAAATTAATTAATTGACTAAGAAATAAATGAGTTGGACTCAAACTTGCAAAGGTGCAATATGAAACTTGGTTCATAAAAGAATGCCCGTCTAAATTGTAAGAGCAGGCATATCCCAAATGTGGCATTTTCCCCAAAATTATAGTTCTGAATATCTAAAATTTGAATTTTTAATATATGTACATATGAAATGATTCATATATCATGGAAAAGTTAGGAAATACAAAACTAGATTAACAAGTAGAGATGTTTATAAAGTGAATTGAAAAAAGTCAAAACTGGAATATTTACACTTTACACAATATTTACGCGTTTTATCATTGGAATCCCAGTTCATTAGGACACACACTTCCAACCCTCAGACGCTAATGTAACATGATTCCTCGACGCAGATATTCAACAGCTAAATGATTGACAGAAGTGTCCCATCTAAATGTATGCATATGTCGGAGACGCCTATACTCTCTATCGTATAAAAACACAGATACTAAGTCATAAATGAAACAAGGCGGTAAATTCTAGACGTGTGGGACAAGTGATCAAATATCTGCTTCTGAGGAAGAATGCCATCTTAACTAACTTCTGCAACATAGCAAGATTAGCCGTTGACCATTGACTTCAAGATATAATCTCAAGTTATGGCTTGTTATGGCAAAGTAACTGTAAACCAGAACTGTCTGTGACAATCTTTTAAATCGGATGAGAACCCGTGACATTAACAAAATCAACAATGTCTAAGTGAGAAGTATGAGTGCTGCTGACATTTAGAGACTGACTATGAACCTCAGGATCTTGCCAACAATACCCACCTTGAATTTCTGGTGAAGGATCCGTTACGTCACCGGACAATGGTGTGGATGGGGTGGCGGTCTGTTGACTTTTCATCTGGTCCAGAACAGCTCTAATAAATGTTTCCTTGGAGTTTGTCGGGCCACCA
>NW_026938588.1:0-8565 GCF_032062105.1 Saccostrea cuccullata | reverse complement strand
AAAAAAAGTTTATTTTGAAGGTTTTGAAGCAAAATTTAAATTATTAAGTCACTGGAGACTACTAAGCTCATTGCTTTCTTTTGTTGACGTTACTTCCGGCACTTCCGGTCAAAACCGGACGGAAGACCTACTCGTTGCTTTGCAACGAGCTTTGCTCTAGTTATTATTATTATTCTTTTTTCTTCTTATTTCTTCTCCGGTACTTTTTTGTCCGCGAGTGTTCTCAGAAACTGTTCACCCAACTAAGCTAAAACCTTTTTAGGGTTAATAGGTGTGTAGTGTAGGTGTGCGGAACGAAGGTCATTTTGCGCGCATACGCCTGCACGTGCGGGCGCGTGAAATGAGTGAAATGACTAATATATTTAATATAGCCATAACTTTAACAATTTTCGACGAAATGCTTTGAAACTCATTAGATAAGGATATATTAATAGTGTAGATAATGTGACACTGTCAAATTAGCAAGAACTCACGCGCATCCACGTGCGCTTCGCTCTGATTGGCTGAAATAAAAATCTCAATATCTTTTCTGTTTTTTGACGAAATGGTATGAAATTTAAAATATAAGCATACTTTGGGAAGTCCTACAATATGATATATAACATTTGTCATGAAAGCACACGCACGCACGTGCGCTGCAATCTGATTGGCTTAAACTTTAAATGGCTGTAACTCCCTTGTTTTTCAACCAACCAGGATGGGATTTAGAACATAGACAGACATAATAGACTCCTACAAGAATTTATGGTCATCATGTACATGCATGCACGCGGGTGCACGTGCGCTTTGCTCTGATTGGCTGAAACAAAAATCTCAATATCTTACTTGTTTTTTGACAAAATACTTTGAATTTTAAAACATAATCATACCTTAAGACGTCCTAAAATATGATATGAGTTGCGTCAAGCGAAAAGGGACCTTCGTGACATAAACGTAATTACGTCATAATAGCGCTTCAAAGACGTGACGTCGCGCCGGTGCGTTTTGTCGATAAAAAAATTCATACGATAAAGCAAAATAAAAATTTGTTTGCGTTATACTAATGTTAAAAAAAGACACGCCTATAACTGTCCGAAAAAAAAATTTGTTTAATGTCGTAGATTTATAGATTTATTGGTAATATTTCCAAAATAGATTATTAATTAATGTAATTTTTGATAGTTCATGAATGGCCTTATTCATGAGAAGTGAAAAATGTCTATGAACAAATCCATGTACAGTGTACGTGTTTACCTCGGTTAAATCTGTGAAGACAATCGCGTCTTTGGCCTTTCCGGCTAAGCTCCAGACTCTACAGATAAGTTGTCTCCTGCATTTATTTCAATTTTTTTTTGTTTTTTTTTAATTTGGTGTGGGGGTGGGGGTTACATATTACACATTCCAGGTTGTTTCTCCGTTAGTCAGAAAGGCCCGAGAATTGGCGACTCAATGCCCAAAGTTTGTTATCAGAGATTAAGTAATCGAATCAAGTTCACTGATACTAGCATAGTTGCAATATGCAATAGCGTTTTGTCAATACATATAGTAGGAAAAAAACATGAATGCAGCTGCTAGGAAACTGTTTGTGTAGCAATGTCATAAAGGATGAAGCGGCGAAAACCATACGGACTTCTGTATCTCCTCATCAACACCATCACCTTTGGCGCAACAGTCTGGGGTTTGAAAAACTGACGTAATAAAATGTGAAAATATTCATTGCCTAAATTTATTGAAATAAATTAAAACTAAACACGTCAACACGTTAACTTTGGTTTAAACTGATATTGTTAACTTCAAAGTCGAAAATTAAGAGCGATGATTTAAAATCGGACTAATGTACATTAGTTTTATTTTCTGATTTTAAGTTTACTAATTTTATTTAAGGCAAATACAGTAGTTCAAAACATTTTGAGTTGAGCTTATAATCTTGCATAATATCGTATAATTAAATGGTTTGATAATCCCCCCCCCCACACACACATTCTAACATCCTCGCGCGCGCACCTTCTGTTTGAATGTGCTTATGTTCATTTTATGTTACTATGGAAAGGGATGCTTTCAAGGATTAATTCCGATTTTTTTTTTCGTTATTCTTTCGATCTTGATTTCCTTTATTTTTTTTTTCTTTTTAATTAGTTAATTTTTTTTGTATCGGTTGTGCTTGTTCGTTTTCTTTTTTACGTATTAATTAACTATAAATTTCTTTTTTATTTTGACCATACACACTTTGAAATTTCAATAGCACATGCACCCCTCTTCTCTAAAAAAGATCGCTCCTATATTTGATCATTTAATTAAGTGCCGGATCATTAATTGTCATCAGTCAAGAGGTGGTTAATTATTCTGTTTTTCAAGCAATATCTCAATAGTTCCGTTCTTTTTTCACACACTGTAGATGTATTTGCAGAAGATTATAAGAATTTCATATTCGGAAGTTGAGCAACCCCTTTTTTGATGTTGCCATAGACCTATCTCAATTTACACTGCGATTGTGAAATCAAATTATTTACGCTCGTGCATGTTGTGACCTCTTAGTAATATTGTCTGATGACTCCTTTTTTTAATCCCAGACTAAAAAATAACGTCTTTTTATAAAACCCTTTCCAACAAATGAAGATTCTTTCTATGTATCTGCTTACTGCAGGTGATTTTAAAAATATATACATTCTGTATATATATATTTTTTTCAATTATGTATGAGAGAATTTGATCCTGTTACAACCTGACTATGAATAAAATGTTGGATTTGAAAAAAAAATACTGCGTTTTGTTAATAATATCCAATAATCATAATTAACTCGTGATTTTTTTCTTTCTTTTCTATTCTTTTTTTTTTTGGGGGGGGGGGGGGGTATAACTCGGAGTTCCTCGGATGGCTCGTACCTGTTTGAATGGAGTGAAGCGGAGTCAGCCGAGGATTGTCGATTGTACAACTGCATCTATCTATTACAAAATAATGCTGAGAATAAATCTAAAGAAATTTCTTCCGATGTCAGCGTGTATACGTAGATTATATATTATTTGGATTTTCAGAGGATGAGACCCATGCATCTTACACCATTTAAACATATATTTTCTTGTTCTCTTTGATACAGCTGAATATGAATTAAACTGATTATTTACATGTACATGTATGTAAATGTGTATCAAATGTTTAGATTGTACAGTTAGAATGTCACCCGGTACCACTGACTTGGTCAATAAAATATTGCATGAAACAACGTACTAACACGTGAATGGGTGGCGCAGAAGAAAATCTTATACATACAGTGTATGTTAATTATATATTAACGATTTTAGTATATTATGAAAGCATGAATTTAACATCTGACTTTTATTGTTGTCCGACTAATTGTTTTGCATCAAGCCTAGATATCTACATTAACTTAGATATTTTTATCGGTATGTTTTAGTGCTGATTATATTCAATTCTATAATATTTTTAACATGAGGATCAATTACAAGATTTTCTCTTTACAAAATTGTACAACATACGATATTTATCTTCAACAAAATTGAAATAATTGCACACGATGTGTTCCATGTCAAGTACAACGTGCCGGGCTCATTTTTGAAGAAAGGCCTACCCCTCCCCCCGTTTCCCCAATGTACATAAAAAATTATTTCTTTCACTGATATATATAGTAAAGTCATAAAAATTGATACGTGTACCGGTAAATTTTTTTGATTTTAGCATCTTAAATCACTGACCTATAGGCAAGTAACATCGTTAGAAGGGGGGGGGGGGGGACAAACACGTTTAATCTAATTTGATTTGGGGAATTTTCCACATTTCAATACTGGTATAATTCTCAATTGAAATAAAATAAAAGGACATCGATTTTGAAAGAAGTGTGATATAATTAATAAGTAAAAAAAAAAAAATGAGAACAATGCCTGAAAGCTGCACCCCCCTAAAAAACAATTGTTCAGGGAAGTACAACTATGTCATTTCAAAAACAAAAAAAAAATACATATACATGTAGGTATTGGGTAAGGGTTTGTTTTTGTCGAGGTAAGTTTGCTGATATGGCGAAAGGAAAAAAAACAGTACTTTGACAGGGATTTATCCATACGACCTTAATGCATGAGCATAAGTATTCATTTAAGTCCCTTGCAAGCAATCGCAAATACTCGGTCATTTCTGTTCACGAACATAAGTTATTTCTCCCTTGGAAAATTTCCGAGTTGTTACGAATGCCTTGCGAGATAACTTGAGAGTAGGAACTAATGTTTGGTTTTGTACACATGGTCAGCGGTCTATCCGCTTGTGAAGGATCCTTTCAAATACCAATTTTTCGGAGATTAAAGCATGCTTATATTCATGTTGTAGAATATATTCTTTGAAAATTCATAACTTAGTTTATTACAATGTATTTCAATATTGGCCAACATATACATATAGAAAAAATTGTCGTTTTTTTCCTAACAGCCTTATTGCTATTTTACAATGTATACGATCATACAGATGCTAAAATTGGGGGGGGGGGGGCATTGAAAACCTTAAATACATATAGAAAAAATAATTTCTAACGAAAACAAAAGGGTTATTTAGTAACAATGACGTTCCAAATATAAATAACGTTATGCGGCCATATTCAACGTTTAATAGCGTTATCTTTTTAAAATTGCATTGCTTTCAGTTTGAGTTTTAATTAGAATTTAGAAGGTATAAAATAAAAAATTTGGTATCAAAATATTCAGAAAAACTAGCTCTTTCAGAATCGGTGAAAAAACAATTTTCGAAAATTTTGTCACGAAGGTCCCTTTTCGCTTGACGCAACTCATATATAAAAATTTTCAATAGACCACGCCCATGCACGTGTGTTGCGATCTGATTGGCTTAAACTTTAAATGCCTATAGCTTTTTTGATTCTCAACAAAACAGGATGAAATTTAGAATATGAATAGATATGACGGATTCCTACATTATGCTACCATCAAACTGGAATGCAAGGACATGCATGCACGTGTGCGCGCGCAATGCGTTAAATGACCGATTTACTTGATATAGTCGTAAATTTGTGATGAAACGTTTCGAAATTCAAAGAATAGAAACATGTTAAAAGTGTAGTCACGATGATATGGCTTTCATGCATTGCACCTGCGCGCGCGTGCAATGATCAAATGACTTGTATACTTGATATGGCCGTTAGTTATATATTTCTTCATGAAATGCTTTGATGACCTTGACCTTTGACCTTGACCTTTGACCCCTTGACCCAAAGGTCACAATCCAGCTCAAGTTCGTAGATGTATTTACAAACTCACTTTAACAAATGCTAAGAAAAAATAAGTCAACCCCCCCCCCATTTTCCTTAAAAAAAAAAAAACAATAGCAACGTAGAAAATTTCTCTGAAACTCAATCAACACCTGGGATCGACATAAAATTTCACTTAAGGTACAGAAAAGACTTCATAGAAAGTTTCCTGAAAGTTTTACGGTAAGCCTCTAAAGTATATAGAAATTATGAATTTTTACGGCAAAAATTACAAATTCTGTCGTGTTTGAAATTTAAGTGCAGACGAACAAAGATATGATATAAACCTTTTAAAGCCTATTTCTCCAGATGTCGTTAATAGCATTCAATTCTACTGATATGAATTATTATTTTAATACCAAGCATTCTTCTTTTATTTATGTTCCCCAAACGAAGTTGGGGAACATATTGTTTTTACTCTGTTTCTTATTATTATTATTATTATTTTTCTTCTTCCTGGGAAAATTTTGTCCACGAGTGATCTTGTAAACTACACATCCGACTTAGGTGAAACCTTTTTAGGGTTAGTAGGCATGTTATGTAGAGTTGCCAAACAAAGGTCATTTTGCGCGCACGTGCTTGCAAGAGCGCGCACGTGCATTAGGTGAAATTACCAATATAATGGATATTGCCGTAACTTTTCTATTTTTTGATGAAATTTTTTGAAACTCATAATGTAAGGATACATTAGTAGTATAGACAAGATAGCATGGTCAAAATAGCAAGATTTCACGCGCATGCACGTGCGCTTTGCTCTGATTGGCTGAAACTAAAGTATCAATAACTTTCTTGTTTCTTGTCATAATCCTTTGAAATTTTGAACATAGTGCTACATTATAATGATCTACCGCACGATATATAAGAATTTTCATGAAAGCATGCGCATGTGCGTGTGCTGCAAGCTGATTGGCTGAAACTTTAAATGGCTATATCTCCTTTGTTTTTTGACGAAATTCTTTGAAATTTAAAATATAGTCATGCATTGGGGTATCCTACAAAATGATATACAAAAAAAAATCATGAAATCACGCGCATGCACGTGTGCTGCAATTTGATTGGCTGAAACTTTAAATTGCTATTTCTCCTTTGTTTTTTGACGAAATTCTTTGAAATTTAAAATATAGTCATGCATTAGGATATCCTACAAAATGATATAAAAAAAATCATGAAATTATGGTCATGCACGTGTGCTGCAATCTGATTGGCTGAAACTTTAAATGGCTATAACTCCCTTGTTTTTCAACCAAACAGGATGGGATTTAGAACATAGATAGATGTAAGGGACTCCTACAAGAAGGTATGATCATCATGCACGTGCATGCACGTGCGTGCATTTGAAACGAGTATATTTAAAAATACTCTTGAAAGACAAGATGATATGGTCATAACGCACATGCATTCACATGCGCTTGGGTGCAATGCTAAAAATTGAATATAATTGGTATCCTTCTGGAAAAACGTTGTTAAAGTCAAAAATGCACAGAGTTTGTCTGATTTAATGAAGCTTACAGGGAATATGGCACCGAAAGGGAGTTGGGGAGCGTTTGGGGAACATCTGTAACGGTTCCCGTTACAATTAGCACTAGTTATTATGTTCCCCAAACGAAGTTTGGGAACATATTGTTTTTACTCTGTTTCTTATTATTAGGGTCTTCCGTCTTCAGCGGAAGACCCTTCTATTATTCTTCGGTTTCTTTTTTACCTTTATTATTATTATTATTTTTATTCTTTTTTCTTCTTACAAAATTTGTGCAGAAGATTTCTCGGAGATGGCTCGTTCGATTTGCTTCAAATTTTTACAGTCAATGCGTTGTCATCTGAAGTTAATTCCGGCAAATCATTTTTTTGAAATTCACTTCCGGTCGGGAGTTATTGCCCTTTGATCGAAATTTAGAGGACCTTCTTGTCTGTGATGGAACTCAAAAACGGCTCAAGCTAGAAAGCTGAAATTTTCAGGGATGGTAGAGGACATGTTGCCATATTGCACCTGGGTCAGGATATTTTCCGGAAGTGCCTAGTATGGGAGCTCGGTAGGGGTCAAAATTTAGGACACGAATCATGACTGATTTTTTGAGACGTTTCGCATCATATCTTTTAAAGTATAAATATTTTGTTAAAACATACTGAACATCATTTATGCAGAACATCAAGATCTTTAATATTATACCAAGAAAAAAGCGCTGACTCATCACATTAAGGGCAAAAAGGGGCCAGAAGTCTTTAATCCATAACTCTTTAACAATCAATATTTTGGTATAAATTACTGAACAAAAAATATTTAGCTTAACAATCTACAACTATATATTATGATATTCATGTCGTATGGTACATAATTAGGGGCCACAAGGGGCCAGAATTCTAAATCTTTGATGCTTTATATCTCGAAAGGGAGAAATATTTTGATAAGCAATATTGAACAAAAGTTGTTCAAAATAATGTTCTAAACAATATGCACCCTTTCATTTTTTGCTAAACGTCCCCATTAAGGAGTTGAAGGGTTGGCCCCTAAATATTTCTTTTGCTAATAGCTCAAAAACGAAAAAGAATTTCTGAATAGTTATTGAACATAAAATGTTCAAAATCTTAAGATCTTTAAGATGAGATCCAGAAAAAGGGGCTGGGCACTTAAATTAGGGGCCAAGAGGGGCCAAAAGTCTTTTTTCGATAACTCTTAATCAGTTAATATTTTGTAATACATTACTGCAGCAAAGATGTTTATCTCAACAATCTACAACTATATATTATGGTTTTTATTTCGTAGGGTATATAATTAGGGGCCACAAGGGGCCAGAATGCTAAATCTTTGATGCTTTATATCTCGAAAGGGAGAAATATTTTGATAAGCAATATTGAACAAAAGATGTTCAAAATAATGTTCTGAACAATATGCAACCTTTCATTTTTTGCTTAACGTCCCCATTAAGGAGTTGAAGGGTTGGCCCCCCAATATTTCTTTCGCTAATAGCTTAAAAACGAAAAAGAATTTCTGAATAGTTATTGAACAAAAATGTTCAAAATCTTAAGATCTTTAAGATGAGATCCCGAAAAAGGGGCTGGGCACTCGAATTAGGGGCCAAGAGGGGCCAAAAGTCTTTTTTCGATAACTCTTTATCAGTTAATATTTTGTAATACATTATTGAAGCAAAGATGTTTATCTCAACCATCTACAACTATATATTACGGTTTTTATGTGGTATGGTACAAAATTAGGGGCCACAAGGGGCCAGAATGCTAAATATTTGATGCTTTATATCTCGAAAGGGAGAAATATTTTGATAAGCAATATTGAACAAAAGATGTTCAAAATAATGTTCTAAACAGCATG
>NW_026938587.1:0-8346 GCF_032062105.1 Saccostrea cuccullata | reverse complement strand
ATTTAGTTCATTACGTTTTCATTAAAGATAAAAATAAATTCGCCTATAAAACATTTATCTAAATAATAACAATTAAACAGATATTAAAAGAAGTCCAAACATAAATGAGCTTACACACTCAGTATATATATTATACAAGATCATTGGTCATTTGCAAAAACAATATTTTGTTCAAAGTATCCTGATTGTATACACAGGTGCTCTGAAGTTGGATTCAAAAAGATGCTTGACTTTCTGATAGGCAATATATATGTCTTTTCTTGGAGACCAGTAGCCCTTTTCATTAAAAAAAATCTTACGACAATTTTTTATCTTAAGTGTAAATTTGCTAGAAAAGTCGTTTTCACACAAAAAAAAATCTTAAGAAATTCCTTAGTGCAAAATTTATATTAACTTAACAAGAGAATCAACCCCCTATTAAGTATTTTCAAACCGATTTTATTAAAAGAAAAACTACAAAAATCAAAATACGCGTTAAATAAAACTTTTAAAAGTGACTATCAATAATGTTTTATATTTTTTACACTCATTTTGGAAAAATGAAATTGAAATACAGTACAAAATATTAACGATCTAAGTTACTTAACGTTTTCGTATGACCTACTTTTATGTCAGATTGTCATTGTGACGTCACATTTCCAACGTATTGTTTGCACTTGTTATTTCTTGTCAATTACATCTGTTTTGCGGGAAAAGGATGAAAACCGAACTTTATTTTTATTTTAATCTAATAATTTAAGGATTATAAAGCATATTGAAACTGTTTCTAATTATAAAGTCTATCGTAAGTAAAATTTTGAGGTTAATCTGTTTCGAATGCGTTGGTGAAAAAAAATAAAATTTGTCGTTAGAGATTCGTAAGTTGAAATCTTAAGTAAAAAACTTTTTGTGAATTTTTTGTGAAAAGGGTTACAGGTCTTCCAACAATCTATTGGCATTTCCGATTGCGCCCTGTTGATATGTAGCAGAATTCTTCAAAAATCTTATGTGGGAAATGGAGAAACACTTGCAATGACCTTCAGCTCAAAATTTATGTATATCAACGACGTTTTGTCAATTTACAATGGTAATTTTCATTCTTATGTCAATTTGATATAATCTGGTGAGCTTGAGATAAAAGATACCACAGAATCTGACACACCTGTTTCATATTTGGATATTTTACTTAAAAAGACATCAATGTATATCTAACAGCCAATATCTATGATAAACGTAAAGACTTCGCTACCTGCATAGGGAGTTTATATATCTCAGTTGATTCGATATCCAAGAGTATGCATTACGTATGAACAATTTCTTGACAAAATTATTGACAAACAAATTGATGAAGCAAGAATATCAACAGTCTCGTTTAAAGTCATTATTTCGTACGTTCCATGGTCGATACAATGACTTTGTCAGCAAATACATTTTATCATTGAGTCAAATGCTGACTGACATTTTTCATGCCGATTGTTAGTCCATTGTTTCATCCAATTATTTCATCGAATTTAGTTCAGTTCCATCACTGAATTGACGACAATTTTTTCTCGTTATTTCCCGATCAACACAAGGAACACACGGCGGATGTGACCTGTGGGTAGGGGATGCTCTCTCCTCCATGGTACCCGATCTCACCTCTGATGTTTCGGAGGTCCGTGTTAGCCCTGTTCCGATTTTGTTTTGTTTTATGGACTTTTGATCTTGAATACTGTTCGCTGGCTCCATATGTGTCACGATTTAAGTTTTTCAGGTGCTCATAATTAATTAACAATCTAAGTGCTCATAGTTAATTTACAATCTATCATATCGTCATTTTTTTCTCCGTGCTTTTCTGACTACCAAAGTAGAATTGGGAAATATTGCAAATTTAAACGCTTCCCTAAAATCGGTTGTCGCTGTACTGAATGCATTTGTTTCTCTATAGTTGATTAATTTTGAATTATATTTTTTATTCATTATGATTTTGTTAAGTTTTTCTTAGCTTTTGCCCTAACAAAAAATACTTTAGTTTACCCTAGTTTACTAAAGTTAACTACTCGTTAAGTTAACTATGGTGATAACTTTGACGCTATGAAAAAATTAATTTATTTTTGTAATAACTCTGTCACTTTTATTTACTGTCGTGAACACTTTCATACTTTGATTTACTTAAGTGCTAAATCTGACACTTTGATTTACTATAGTCATAACTATCTTGAAAACTTTAATTCAAAATGGTGGTCATTATGGGGAAAACTTTGATTTACTACCGTGAACACCTTTACACTTTGATTTACTTTAGTGATAACTCTGTCACTTTCATTTACTATCATGAACATTTTGACACTTTGATTAACTTAAGTGATAACTTTGACATTTTGATTTACTAGGCCCTATAGTAATAATTATGGAATATTTGGTCACTATGGTGGTCACTATGGGAAAAAACCTTTGATTTACTATATTGATTACTTTGACACTTTGACTTACTTTAGTGATAACTAAAACACTTTGATTTACTATTGTGACAACTATAGAATCTTTGATTTTTAATGGTGGTCACTATAGGAAAAACTTAGATTTACTATCGTGAACACTTTGACACTTTGATTTACATAAGTGATGACTTAAGTGTTAACTATAGTCATCTATTGTAAAAAGAAATTTACTACAATATTTATGTCAGGCTGTTTAGTTCCCTTTTTATTGTCTTTCAAACTCTTTATCATCGTTTTACTCCGAGAATTTGGAATCTTTATGTGTATGTGTTCTACATATTACAGCTTACGGCGGAAGGTATTACAGACACGCAGGGAGGTCCAACGTATACAGACATTATAGGAGATCTTACAGACACGGCAGTGGGTACTTTGGACACGGCGGTGGGTACTTTGGACACGGTGGTGGGTACTTTGGACACACCGGTTAGTACTTTGGACACGGCGGTGGGTACTTTGAAGGACAGAGAGGAGATTACCACCCGGCGTAGGACAAGGAGGAAAATACATCGGATGACAATGGCAAAATTATGACCGAGACAATGGAAGAGTATGCTGAGATTAAATAGTACCCAAAAAATCTGTGTATTGTAAAATGACTTAAAGTTTCAATAAAAGATGTTTTGATAAGTATTCAAACAAATTAGAATGGAAACATTTTAATAAAATTTTATTACATCCACATTTATCTGACAGTATTACCTATTAGATTTGTTAATGACTGTATAAAGAAATATCAATCTCACAGAATCATAAATCTCACAGACGACAAGGCGGAATCTCTTCAGAGTTATCCGTCATATCTTATATACTCTATAGTCAAAGTGTGAGAGACAAAATAGGTTTGTATAGCAAAGTTCATCAAAAGGAGGTATAGTTTGACAAGGTCATTGTATCAACCAGGAAACGTGAGAAATTATGATTTTAAACGAGGTTTTTGATATCCTTGTTTTATCAACTTGTTTGTCAATACCAGGGTTGTTCAAAAAGTTAGTGGACGGGATGCGTCAATCTTCGTTATATTACTCACTAGAAATTCTAAATAAGTAAAACATTATATGTAAAAATATTTGTTTTGTTGATTTGTGATGTTTCATTCTATTCGATTTAACAGAAATCAATTTACTTCATTTTAAAATCAACATGTTTTGAACCCGCGGGTTACCCTTAACGGCAATGAAACGTCAAAATATAGTGTCAAAAATTTCTAAAATATACTAAATAAATCCTATACATTTCACAAAGTATAATCGAATGATCAATCATTACATCCTTTTTCTAATACTTGAAATTCATTTTTTAAGAATTGCTCTCGTTGTATAATATCCTTTCTTAGAATTTTTATTTCCTTTATTACTCAACTATGCTTTCACAGGGTAAATAACTCTTAACCGCCTATGCCTTATTGACGTTCAAACTTTTCAAAGTTTTTGTTAAGATTTTAACAGATAGACGTTTCTGCACAGATCCTCACCTGATTCAAAGTCTCTGTCACTCAAATACTGTTTGAACTATTTGTACACACATGTATAACTCGCTTGTGACATATTCTTTGATTCCTTCAGCATTTTTGATATTATTTGGGATTTTTCCTGAGTTACAGACACAATTGCATCGTTATCGGATGCTCCGTGACGTTCTTAAATGTAATCGTTTTTATCGTTTTCAGGACTAGGACTACCTATCTTATCAAGTTGATTTCTTTTCAACAAAGCAAGATATCAAGCCATAATTTGGAATACAAATCGATGTAACGATTCTTAATTTGGATTTTTCGATTGTTTTTCGTTTTTGCTTCAGTTAAAAGAGAATATGATTACAGACATTATTTAGTGTATTGTTTATAACTTACTAAATTTTGACCTACTCTGCGATCCGAATTTGCATTTTTATAATCTTGATAATTACGGAAAAATCGTGGTATTTTATAACAAAATCAATATCAATTTTTTTGATTTATTGTTAAAATATTTCTACCAAATTTGGAAAGCATATGACGTCAAATAAAAAAAGATATGACAGTAGTCCACGAAATTTTCGAACAACCTTCTTATGTTGCCTAATTTAAGAAATCGTTCGTACGTAGGGAGGAGCCTGTTTTTTAAGCAAGGATTGGCTTTGAATATTAAGTACCTGTTAGGGAAGTCTAGTGGTAGGGCGTTCGCTTCCTAATCGGGAAGTGTGGATTCACTTCTCGTTCGCAGCGCCGCGTCAACACCTTAGACGTAAACTAAGGTAGTAACTGTTCCTTCGCCAAGCGCCTGGAATTATAAGGGAATGCGGATTCTTAAAAACTGAGGCTCCGTTTCACGGATACTTTTCGATAGTTTTCATATATACAGCTCAACACACTTTTCAAACTCACATGGTTTTTCGCACAAATTAAAGTAAAATTTTTTGCAATAAAACTTAAAAGTATCGAGTTTCAGTACGAGACACAGCCGTTATATTATCAAATATTTCATGTTGAAAGTGCATATTCTTTACAATCATTATCTTAAGTTTTAATAGTCAATGTTCTTAAAAAGAATTTATTTATAAATTGTATGATGTTAAATATGTATGATTCTATCATAGGTTTTTACAAAATAATTAACTGAACGTTTTTTTTTATACTATTTGGTTGATATGTTCCTATTGAATTCTTACGGATGAGTACTTTTCTAGGTATTTTGCACATTTTACATACTAACCTTGGTTTTGTCGAAAAATGATAAACTGCATAAAGAAATCATGTAAAACGATAGGATGTTGTTTATCTTTCAACATATTAAATTATAACTATTGACAAGAATCTTCTTTTACGTTTATGGTCTGAAAATTTTAATTTTGTGTTGGAAGGTATTTTACGAGATTCTAGATATCAGGAAGCTGACCTGAAGAAATGCCATCTTTTTAACATGGAAAGCAGTCGAACGGATGAGAAATAATTATATCATCTTGCGCCTTAGTGTCATATTTATGTTCAGAAAATACAGAAATTACATGAATTGCATTGTTTTTCTATTAAGGCAAGGCAAAAGTATGCTTTAACATGAACGGATACAAAGATGGTTGGATTTGACGAGAAACCATGAAAAAACCATTTGGAAACTCTCATAATATATCATTTAAGAGAATATAAAAATCCTACAAATTATTAGTTGTTTATTATGTTTAAAGTAATGGAACATAATCAAAATTAAGTTATAAATCATTTCCAAAATATATTTATTTTAATGCAATAAGTATTTTGATACCCCGGTTACCAATCAAATGGTTAATTTCTTTCCATAATCCTTTCAAAGCTAGAACACCTTATCTTATCCTCCTTCAATGAGTAAAAAGTCTGTAAAACAGTGTGTCGTGTGTTGCCACCTTTGTGACGTTTAACAATTTGTTTGAAATTCTCAAAAGTATTATTAATAATGACATATAATTTTTAGCAGACACAAGATATCAAGATGAGAAATAAAACCAATTTTGTAAAGGGAGATAATCCAAATTTACAGTAATTACCACTTACATTTAACAGAAAAATCATGAAAATGGGTCTGAAAACGCCACTGACTTGACCGAACTAGGGAAAGTTCAGACCCATAAAGGAAAAATAAATGGCAACACACCTCAAACATAAATCATACCAAAAGCAAGTAAAATTTACAAACATGGGAATAAACATATGTCCCGTAATGCAATAAAACAACTTTCTCAGGAAATATATATATGACAAGATACTGTTTCTATTAATCTTTTACAATTCAATTATTATAAAAAAAAAAAAAAAAAAAAAATGAATTCACAAGTGTCTTATGAGGGATAAACATATGCCCCCATCACAACCAAATGAGTTTACTATTCCTAGTGTATTATGTCTGTGGGTCCCAAGTATTAACGAATCACTATGTAGAATGTCCGATAAGGGATAAACATATGCCCTTGTAGTCACAAATCATCATCTTATTCGCTGTTTTTACTAAGTTCACATGTATGTGGTATTCACTTAAGGACTACCTCGAGCAATGTTTTAGATGAGGGATAGACATATGCCCCCATATTGAAAAATATTTCACACTGCAAGCTTCCTCACCATTTTAAATGTTTATATGCACGCGATCTTGTCACCTACCAGCCTAAGTATTAACAAATGACTTAGGCGCTATTGTTCTGGATGAGGGATAAACATATGCCCCTATACGTTAATACTTTTGAAAATCACTTCGAAGTCGAGATCCTACACAATTAACAAAACCAATCTGCTCCGAGGATCCACTTCCACTCAAGCATATATCAACATGGTGTCACGTGTCTTATGTAATATTTAAATGCATCCGATTTCCATCTACCCGGGAATCTAATCTGACTATCGCTCATCCCTCGTGATGCACAGTAAGAGGCCATTCCGATTCCGATTGTAGGATTTTTATATTCTCTTAAATGATATATTATGAGAGTTTCCAAATGGTTTTTTCATGGCACTCTGTCGCAGATTTGTCAACAATTAGAAAATCATCTAATACATGAGTCATAAATTTAATTCCTAATTTTTCTTGTGCAATCCACTGAAGTGCTGAACTAAACCTTTCAAATATACGACAGGAAGAACTGCAACCCATCTGAAGACATGTGTCAAAATACCAATGACCTTGCCAAGTGAAACCAAAGTATTCAAACTGTGATGCATGTAAGTTGATAATTCGAAATGCATTAGAAATATCTGTTTTGCAACAATATGATCCTTTCCCACACTGCTTAATGTTTTGAATAGCATCCTCTACAGAAGAGTATTGAACAAATGACTCCTCGGGTATGCCATCATTGACAGACTTACCTTCCGGATATGACAAATGGTGGATCATACGGTACTCACCCTCTGTTTTCTTACTAACTAGACCTAAAGGGGAACAATTTAAAATTGGCAGTGGTTTCTTTTGAAAGGACCCATAATTCTACCCAAATTTATATCCTTTTCTAACTTTTTGCTAATAACTTCTGGTAAGTCCAGTGCCGATTTTAAATTTTTTGAAAGAGTATTTCTACTTTCCCCTGTGTAACCAATGTGGAAACCATATCGAAAACCATTAACTAAAAATTCTGTTTCTACCTTATCATACCCCACCAACCAGTACTCTAATCTGCTGGGATTTACTGGAGTTGGACCCTTTTGTGGGATAGGTTGGCTTTGAGAATTTAGCATTACCTGTGTTGGTTGATGTGCCATTTCCTTGAAATGGTTTTTGGGTTCTGGATTTGTCCAAGAAACGAAATGGCCGTTGAATTGGTTTTTTACATATATAGATTGGATGGATGCCACCACAGTTATAACATCTGTGCTGGAATTTGCATGATAAACCAAGCCTACAATACCTTCCAGCTTTGTGATAGGCAAAGCATGACCCCTGAGGGATTTCCTCATACGTACCAAATAACGAACTGTCTGGTGTTATTTTGCTTGACTTCTTTTCTGATTGTTTGAGGCGAGCATTAACATATATCTCCTTATGGACATCACCCCATTCTACCTCACCTTGTTCTATGAGTTCCCTGAACTCCTTATCATATTTTCTCCAATCCCCCTTTTCCTCTGCAATTTGCCTTACTGATTCCATGTGTTTTGCAAGCTTTGGCTGTGCAAGTGTATCTTTAATGCAATATATTGTCACATACCTATTCCACGCAGTTACCCAGTCATGCAGGGATAACGAACCATCCCTAACTTCGTCGTCATCTGTGGATCGCATATTGTGGATTACCACTTTACCTGTCTGATCCTGTTCCTCTACCTTAATAGAATACTTACTTTTCCCCTTTTCCTTTTTTAACAACAGAGCCATATCAACATACTGTTTTGACCAAATTTTAGATTTTATTTTGTCAGAAACAGTTGCCTCTATCGGTACTGATGAGC
>NW_026938586.1:0-86219 GCF_032062105.1 Saccostrea cuccullata | reverse complement strand
ATAGAAAGGTGAATGCATTAGGGCCACAATTAAAGAGTGAAGGTCAAAAGGCTGAAATGTAGCGGAAATTTGCTTGTCAGGTTTTCTTTTTCACTTAGCCCCCCCCCCCCCCCCCAACTTTCAATTTGCTTCCGACGTCAATGTCAAGCATAAATTATGCATAGAAATATGTACTAGTATTGAAATGAGAGGTCATTTCGTTTGTTTACACTTTTTAAGCCAAGCGATAGCTATTCGGAGGTCATATGACGTCAGAAGTTTATTAATAACCAGGGATTTCCACATTGAACACTCCTATTTTTGTGTGAAGATTTTATCTGACACATTGCTCTGTCATGATATAAAAATATTTTGGAAATGAATCTTTTTTAAAAAGTTAAAAAGAAAACAAAACACGTTTTTACAATACATGTATATGTCTATATATATATATATATGTATAAGACTACGCGTATAACCTATATAAGATATTGACCTGTGTTATTATTATACTATGGGTCAAAAATTTATTTTAGAAACAAGTCCTTAATTGTGGGTGGACCCCCCCCCCCGGAAAAAACAGGATCTGCGCCTGTACAAATATTAATTAATATATAATACAGAAAAGATAAATGAATGCTCTGATGAACAGGATAATCAAGGCTGTCACTGATGCGCAAGGGAGATGATGATAATTTTTTTTTTATTTATGGGGGGGGGGATCGATATATCGATATCAATAACATAACTCATGAAGTTACAGTCAAAGTCTCGCAAGATTTTGGTACATGTAACTTGTTGATTAAACATGAATTAAAATATTTGATAATAAATCTGCAAAACATATTCGAAAGGATAGTTTGAATTTTATTCAAAAGTTTACTATGCGTTTCTTTTTCCTTTCAGTATAGTTGGAACCGTAAAAGAAATTTACATTATAGGGCTACAAGAATGAGACTTAACTGTACTCTTGTACAAGGTGTGGCGGCATCTTTGCCATGGTATGCGCAGTAAACCTTGTCCCATGTGCATTTTGACACAGAAAATGGTTCTGCTTTGCAATTTATGCTCTCAAAATGGCCATAAAAATGCATGCTCAAATTCAGTTTCAGCTAGGGGCACCCGTGCAGGCTCTGTGCCCTCAGGCCCCCTACAGATTTTCCTAATTTCTCCGAAAACAGTATCCCAAAACCTGGAGTAATCACTGTCCTACATTCATTCACCTTATTTTTAAGCAAAAAAGATATGTATACAAACATCTTGCCTTAATTTCTTTTCTTTATATTTTAGAGTACTCAATCCATTTCCTAAAATATACACTGGGTCAATCTAATAGATAAAAATGGGTATATAATGTATATATAGTATATAATTCTTATTATATGTATTCCGATATACTATTATATATGATTTCGATACCGAAAATATATTCTATAACACATTCCGAGGTTTGCCAACTGGATCCTGATATACAATTTCGCCGGGATTTACGTTCCTATGAAAGTACAAAAATAATGATGACGTAGAAAAACTTCCGCGCCATCTAGCGTTAATTCAGGAAATGTATGCTTGTTGCACGCCATCTAGCGACAATTCAGTGAATAATCGTTGGTTTTGCATTGGTGATCGTTGGTTTTGCATCGGAGTCTGTTGATTTTGCAAACGAGTCTGTTGATTTTGTTTTTAAGGTTGTCCGTTTTGTATTTTATTATGTTTATAAAATTAGTTGTTAGTTTTGCATAAACGTCTTTTTTACCTTTTCCGCCGCCCATAGAGTCATGCGTCATTCTTCAGCGTTATGCATTGCTTACAAAATCCGAAAATGGTGACGTTGTTAGAGCCATTTCAACGTTCTTTTTCCAATCATTGTCGTAAAATCACATTTTCAGATCAGTACGAGTTACAAATAATGTTAATTTTGTATTAAGATTAAAAAAAAAATTCAAAGGTGTACTGTCACACAAATGACTGCATGTAATTAAAAAGCTGCGCAAAGTGATGCGCACTCGAATTAGACTCGGCCTCGTTAAGATATCATAAAATGATTATATCCTCTTTATTTGTGTTACATTAAATTTTTTTTATTAATTTTTGACTTGTTTTATCTAGGAAATAATCATTTTAATCCGAACACTTTATATCGGAGTTTATGTCATTTTAACCTTGGTCCGTGCGCATTATCTTCGATCTTTAAAGACCCCGATTTTTACAAAAATATTACGTTTCATCAATAAAAATGAAATCATTCTGACTTTTTTTCCCAAAAGAAATATTTTGATAAATAACAGATTTATATAGGACCATTTATTTCCACAAAAACGTCATTGTCCACGAACTTTTTGGACAGCCCTCGTATACTCATGATTTTTAATAGTGCGACTAAAGTGTGAAACAAGATGAAAGGATATATGTGACTAGCATCTGTGAATGTTGAACATTTCTAATTAATGTTATTAAGGTTAGCAAAAGAGGTTAGAGGCTGTGGTTAAGGGATAGGTTTGATTCCTTATTAAAATTCAACCATACAACGTTGTATATGCATTTCACAAAATTTAACAAGAAAACTGAGAATGTTTCTAAAGTATCGTTTCACGCAAGAAAAGAATGATCGACGACGATTCCCCCCCCCCCCCCCCACCCCCCCCCCCCCCCCCCCCCCCCCCCCCCCCCCCCCCCCCCCCCCCCCCCCCCCCCCCCCCCCCCCACCCCCCCCCCTTGTGAAAAGAAAAATTGTTAAATCCATACTTAAGATTACTGCATATTTTGATTTAAATAATTACATGCCTAATAACCATGACATGTTCCTACTTTATATTAAATTAGATTAGATTAGATTTTTAAGAAGTAGTTAAGCTAACCTATCCTCAGGAATTGCTGTTGGTGTCGTACAAAACTTAGAAATTCTTTTAAAAAAGAGAAAAAGTACCAATTTTTAGGTCACCTGAGTGTACTCAGGTGACCTATTGTTATCCGTTTTCGTCCGTCATCGTGCGTCGTGTGTTAACATTTGAATATTTTCAGCTTCTTTAAAAGATCTGTACAGCTCAACTAATCAACCAATTTTGGCATAAAGCATATATGGGTTGATTGTATATTGTTTAACGTCCCTCTCGAGAATTTTTCACTCATATGGAGACGCCTCCACTTGCCGATGGAGAGCTACAAATTTTGTCCTATACTCGGCACTCGGGGCCATTGAGCAGGGAGGGGTCTTTATCGTGCCAGCACGTACTGCGACACGGGACCTCGGTTTAAAAGGAACAAAATTTGTGACTTTCATGGTCCATGCCAACCCCCCCCCCCCCCGGGGCCTGAGGGGTGGGGCCAAAACCACTTAAATTTATGCAATCTTTAAAAATCTTCTTTACTTCTGGACATCGAGCAGTCAAACTGTCGGTGAGATTGTAATAAGCATTGAGTCCTTTACCAAAATTGTGAAATTCATGGCCCAAGGGTCAGGCGTTCTATTGCTAGGGTGGGGCTATATAGATTATTAAATGAGAATGCATTAATTCTTCGAAAATCCTCTCCTCTGCTCCTGGGTATTAAACAAACTAACTACATAGTTATGATAAGGAGGGATGTCTCTACTTAAATTGTGAATTTCATGGCCTCAGGGTCAGGGATTCTGGTATTAAGGTGGGGCTATATTCATAATATGTAGTGAAAATGCATTAATTCTTTGAGAACGTTCTCCTCTGTTCCTTGGTATTAAGCAGATAAACTACTTATATTGCAATAATGAGCAACGATTCTTCTTTCAGAATTGTGAATATTGTGAATTTAATTCCCCTGGGTCAGGGATATCATATGGGGGGCTCTAATTATATTCTAAAAATGAATTAATGCTTTGAAATCTGCTCCTTGGTAGTAGTCAAACATTTATGATGAGCAAGGGTGCCTATTCCACATTTGTGAAATGTGTGGACCTAGGTCAGGGGCTTTTGTGAGATTGAGGCACTACTGATTATTGCTGAATATTACTGATTTGTTGAAATGCATTTTTCCCCTATACTCTGCCTATGGATATTAAGTAACCAAACTAAACATGGTAAATGTATAGTTATGGTGAGCAATGGTGCCTCTTTTAAAATTGTAAATGCCATGGCCTCTGGTTTAAAACAAGACCCGAATTCAATTTTTGGAAACTTGATGCATGATTTTCAGGTGACCTATTATGCCCATTGGTCTTTTCATATGCTTCATACCGGGTATATACGGATCAATTTTTAAAAGCAATTTCAAGATTCATTGCGAGTTAAAATATCATTTCTCGGGTGTGCTATGTATTATGTAACGATGAAATGAAAATGGAATTTATCATTTCATCAGTTCTAAGAAGCTTTAAACTGAGAAAACGGGTTTTCTTTTATAAACCCATTCACTCTTACACTGAAATGTCTTTCAAATGCTATACTTCATAAGTAATGTTTTCTTATAAAGACTTTTGATTGGTTGATTGATTGATTGATTGATTGACTGATTGCATTGTTTATTGTATGCTTTTTAAAAAAATACTAAATACTTTACATTTAGATGACAGTCAATTCAATTATTGTTTTCCTAGAACATCCTGGACTTAATTACCAAAATTTGAAACATTTTAAAACGGGCTTTCACCTCAATATGAACCTTGTTACACAGACTTTGATTTTTCTTATATTAGTAGACATTCTTGGCAAATCACTTTGAATATGATGGATATTTCAAAAGGTCGACAGTTTCACACACTATTCTTATATCACGAATATCCCTCCAAAGTTTTTATTTGACCTACTATTAAGACTCTTCAGGTGTGTTGAAAAGATTTAGTGCTAATAACATCAGCATAAAATATCATGAAGATCAAAATTCAAAAATAGCAAACCATCTCTAGTGGTACATGTTTTCTCTTCTTTCTTTATTCCAAATATATGTCAATGAATTGTGACTTAGAATTTCAATTATCAAATATTGACATGTTACCTATAATTAATTATTGTCAGTAAACAATTTCGGACAGGTCAACTGATTAATACCACATATACATCCAAAAATTGCTTGCCTCTTTTCACTTCCCTGTTTCAATGAAATTAAGCGAAATTGAATGATACTAGTAGGTTTTGGGTCATTTCGAATACTGTAATAGGAGCATTCAAATCAAAAAAGTTCTATGGTATAGGATGCAATAGTAATTCTACAAAAAAAAATATATGTAAAGATTAAAGATTCGTAAGAGGAAGTATATAAAAATGAAAAATCTAGGATTTTTGTGTAAATTCCATATTGCTGAACATTGGTATCTCGAATTCCATGAATATGTTGAAGTGATTTGCATAATGCATGTTTTGACTGAATGAAACTTTTGGAGCAGTTGATTTTTTCAGGGAAAAAAAATAATAATAATAAATCCTGAGTATTATGAAATATAAGAATTTTTATATCATTATATTGAAATCATTATACAACTGTAGTTTTGTACACTAGGAATTTTATTAATGAAGAAAGTTATGTAAATTTTTCCTTTTTGAACTTAGTTGTCTATTGTTCTTGATTAAGCGTTTTTGCAAGATTTCTTTGCAACAAACAGATATATTGCATCAATGATTCTTATTAGATATAGCTTTAGTGGGATGACAACCTTTCAATATTTAAGATTTTTATATTAAAACATGATTTGAAATAAAATTCTTCGACCTCATTTCTGTAAAATAACGTGCGTGGGTTCATATGAAAGAAAACCACTTAGCTATTATATGTAATAAAGTTTAAATTAACAGTTTCAAGACTGCAGACTGGAGGATGTAATTAAAAGGTGATAAAACATGAAAGGATGTGTATAACGTACATTTAAAGGTACTTGAACACAGATTTGAAGTTAATATTTTCTCTATAATATTACGACTTATATATTTTAATAGCATTTCACACAAAAATTAATTAAAAATCTTATTTCATTTAAAAGTTATTAAAACTTCAATTTTTTTGGCGGGTTTGATTGACACATCCTTGCACTTTCACAAATTTTAATTTTACTCTTAATACTTAGAAAAAATGGCAATCTTGTTGTGTATAAATGAAAAATATGTATACTATAATCCAGAAAATTCAGAGTATACATGTTCGAAAGCAAAACAAACACACAATATATTGCCAGGCCGTGCAGTTGTGGTGAGCAGACTTTGACGAATGAACGCACCCAGTGAATCGTAAACATCAACAATAACAGAGCTCGTGCCATGTTTACAAAAAACTGTGTACATAACACGGGTGTGATTGATTTGCTAAATTCAGTACACAACAGTTAGCTCAGAATGACGATACTTGTAAAGGAGTTTTGCTTTCTAACATTTCTACTCTGAATAAAATTATTTTTCTGGATTAAAGTTTTAATATTTCTCATTAGTACATAAAAAGATTGCCACTTTTCCTAAGGATTAAGAATAAAGATAAAATTTGTGAAAGTGCAAGGATGTGTCAATCAAACCCGCCAAAAAAATTAAAGTTTTAATAACTTTTAACTGAAATAAGATTTTTAATTAATTTTTGTGTGAAATGCTATTAAAATATATAATTCGTGATATTATACAGAAAATATTAACTTCAAATCTGTGTTCAAGTACCTTTAATAGGCACATCTGTCAAAAAGGTAAGTCATAACGGTCAGCAAAAGAGGTCAAAGGACGCCGTGGGCAAGGGATAAGTTTCAAGTCAAATTCAACGTAAACCATACGATTAATCATAAAGTCCCAGGGCAACAGACCTCGACGTTATACACAGGTGCGAAAGCTTATATACGGCTGAGTAGAGGCGGCGCTTTGAATAAGTTCCATATTTTATAATAAATAAAAGAAAGAAATCAATTTTGCTCGTTTTATTGTCATAACAAGAGCAGCTGCCTTAATGAAGAAAATTATCGTTATTAAAATTAATTTTATTGGATGGCTAAATTTTGTGTTTAAAAGGGCATATTTGAGAATTAAAATGTTTTGTACTTTAAATTGGCAAATAGGGCTATAAAATAGCGAAAGAGTTGTCTTTCTTGGATGTGAACACCATTCATCCATCATTTACACTTGTGTCAGCTGTGTCGATAACATGATTTTTATTCTTTTTTTTAATTTAATTCAATTTTAAAATAAGAATTTTTAAGAAATTGTATAATTAAAAAATGATTGATTTTTGACATTTTTTTTCTTTTTTCACATCATGCTTAAAACATTAGTATGATATCATCTTTTATTCTTTTCATACTTTATAGGTATTTCTTGAAAGGCCCAAGACAGTCCAATAAGTTACCTAAAACTGTCCAATAAGTTAAAATAATCTGTCCATTATTAAATATTAGACAGTATTTAATGACTTATCGGATGGCTACAGAATCATGTAACTTATTGGCTTAAGAAAACATAACACAAATGTTTTTAAAACAATTATTCTAACATGTTTCACAGTGCAATCAAGTCATAGAACAAAAAAACTAACTTTTGTAATTATCCCAATGAATGATGAAACGAATATTCCAATTCACAATGATATCAAAACTCGAATTTGAAGGAAATACTCGTATCTCCGAATTCTATAGTGGAATGAAATTTTCACCAACAACACACGAGGGGAAATCACCTCTCCTGGCAAGAATCGATCACTGCTTCCTATTTCTCACTAGTACTCTGAATAATTTTGCTCATTTTTCTGCAGGAGCACATCCATCGTTTTTTTCTACTACAGGAATGGAAGGGTGTTTGGTCAAAAGTCTTGTCTTAATTAAATTGTAGTCTTGTCTACTCCTCTCCCGATTCGTTTCTGTCTTCTGCAACAAAAATTTGTTAAGTTTATCACTCAACACCTTAACTTCCTTATAAGCATGAAAACATCAATGCTGGGTACTGTGTAACTTTCTCTCTGTCCAGTTAAAGAACACATTAACTGCCTTTTTATATTTTTGCTCTGATTAGCCCCTTCTAAATCATCTGAATATTGTTGAATTAATAACGGAATCTTCCTATGTTCCATTTGTTCTTCTGCATCCTTGAAATGCCTTGACCAAAAGTTGAGAAATATTCAAGGAAAACAAAATCCACTCTGTCAGAGTTCAAAGTTCATTATCTTGACATTCCTAGGCTCAAAATATCACGTGAGAATGACATATGCATTGCTCTACATATCTGAATTTATTTTTTTTTGTATTATAAATTTACTTTCTCCCTCGGAAGAAGACATGCTTTCAACATCCACAATCTCAACAAAATGATGTTGGAATCTCATGGCTTTTGATTAAATGTTCTATAGTTATTTATTTAAAAATTGTACTTACCTGTAACTGTCCACTAGGTTAACAAATTGCAATGAATGTAAGTTTCTTTTGATTGTAAATAACCTTCACCTGAGACAGTCCAATAAATAGGCAATGTCTACTTAATACAGTGGATGAGAAAAAGTTCTAAGAGAGTACATTATAAACACAATAGCGTAAATGTTTTAAGTAGGTTATAGGCATCAAACTGTCCATTCTGTGAGAAGAATGAACTATTGTCGGGCCTAACGGACCTCCAACAGTTCTTTCTTCTTACAGAATGGACAGTTTTTGGCCTATAACCTTTACGTATGAAAAAAGTCAGTCAGAATTGGACTTAATGATAAATTTAATATACATGTACATGTATATGCTAACAAGGTCATTTTATCAACCAAAGAACTTACGAAATTATGACTTTAAACGAGACTGCTGATATTCTTGTTTCATTAACTTGTTTGTCAATAATTTACCTAATGTGGCTGATTGATTTGAAAAAAGAGTAAGCCCTCTCGATCTTTTTTTCCGTAGCAGTCCAAAAAAAGATCGCTAACTGAGACAGAAGGATAACATCACCATAAATTCGTAATGTATTGTAGACGAATAGAATAGGGAGTAGAAAGTGTATCGATCCTAAAAAATGGAGAGGTAGGGGGATAGGGGTCCATTACTAATGTGCCTGATCATCAACCATCCTTTTCTCTTAGGAGAAGTGGGCAGGATATTACCTACACCCAGGCCGGCGAAAGTCTGTCCACTTCTCTAAAGAGAATTCATTCATCGTTTCTAGCCATGACCCGGAGTCCGCATATAGCTCTC
Source organism: Saccostrea cuccullata (assembly GCF_032062105.1). NCBI lineage: Eukaryota > Metazoa > Mollusca > Bivalvia > Ostreida > Ostreidae > Saccostrea > Saccostrea cuccullata. The sequence goes on along the minus strand of NW_026938586.1, from coordinate 77,146 downwards.
TCCAGAATGGGAGTGGAGCGTACATTTGGCCATGGTTAGCGACGATTCTATCCACTTGAATCCTCGGTTATTGATCCACTATTTCGAGTTATCTCTCTTCGCTTATGTCAATGTGCAAAGAAGGTTGAAACTTACTTACGGCACTTATCCACATTTTTATATAAAAAAAAAAATTATGGAAAGCAGACTTCAAAAAAGTGGACTCTTCCAAGATTGATTTATTAGGCTTTTGTTCCCAGGGGTATTATATTTCCTCCTGCATCATCACCCAATATTAAAACTTATTTAACTCTGGTACTTTTGATTATCCATTCCTTTCTTCAGCTTTCCCTCAACCTGTGACTTGCGACAGCCAATATATATATATTTAAATCTCTGTTGACCTAATGCATCCTTTAAAGGACGTCACTACATATAAAACAAACACTGTGTAAAATTTCTGTGAAGATTTATTCCTATTGATCCCAAGTGAGTTAATTTCTACATTTGATATATCTCAGATCAACACAACAAAGAGCTGTGATAAGTACTCTCTGTGGCCTATCTCACAAACCTCTCCCTACAAATGTAACAGCCCCTCTATACATCCACGTCAGATTAGAAAAAAAAGCCCCTCTACCCTTAAAATTCACATAATGACTTTACCCAAAATTAATAAACATGTTCAATACAATCTCATACATGTATTCTCTTTAAAACATGAGATCTTCCATTTTAATTTTATACACACCCAACCACCCCTTTCGACACCCTCTTTCAAGAAAAAAAAATAATTATGAAAGAAAAATAATCCTCAAGAAATTACATCCAATACTAGTCTGCGAGATAGGCACAGGCTTGTCAACGTTTAATATTGCACACAGATATTAGAAGAAAATACAATGAAAAATGGCTACACTCATTGGTGACAAATTAATGAAAAATAATACTCAACAAAGCAAAATATGAGGTCAAACATGATTTCTCAAAATATGTTGAAAACAAAATCACTGCATTAGCACTTTCCTCCAAACTGACAAAGTTAACATGAAAATTAAGTAGTTTTAATGCTGATTCTTTCACTTTTCATGACAGTGCAATTAAATGACAAATAGTTCTATACTCAAGAAAAAAACTACAAAAAAATAAAGAGAACATGGTATCAGAAACAATTTCTTTTAAATTGATTCAAACAAAATTTTAAAAACTTCTTCATAATATTTCTTCTAAGATATGCATGACATACTTTTAAAATCTTCTACAATTAATTTTTCTTAAAAATAGATTTGAACAAAGTTCACTTTCAAAAAAAGAGGATTTGAGAATAAATAGAATTGGGTGCATAAATACTGTATGAATAATGAGTTAATGGCTAAATGAATATAAAATTGATTAACACTGAAACCACACGCTAAATACTGACTAGACACAATACATTTTGTGTTATAATGGGAGAAAAAACATAACAGCATACTGAAAATGGGGAGAAAAGCTTGTAACACACTATACAACCAAATGCCTATACTCCAACTGATGAATAAACTGAATCTTAGGCAAAACCAAAAGCGTATTCCTAATTCAAACCTCTCTACAGTTAATTAAAATACCAGTCTTTGAAAGCCATTAAGAAAATCTCCACCAAATTAAAAAAATACCGAAATTTAATCAAAGTTTTGCTTCATTATAAATATATTCTGGAATGCCAGGCACACAATAATTGAAATAAACTAACACTACATATGAATTCCCTATATGAACCTAGATAATATAAATATTGGTTAAAAACACTAACAAAGGCTATAAAACACTACATAAATTCAAGAAAAAATAATGTTAAAATCTGACTAAGAGATCAAACTTTCTGGATTATATGGCTAAATTTTTATGCTAACTCCTACTTTTAACATACATAAATTACCAATCCCATTTTTAAAAGTCTTTCTAACAATGTCAAAAAAAAATGTTTTCAACCACCAAACTGAAAGTGAAAGTTCCATAGCAAGGCCTCTGAATAAAACAGCTGAGACAGATGAGAGAGACTAAATGTTAGAATGATATCGGATGTAAATACACAGCTTAATCAATGATTACTATGTAATGATGACCATACATGGATTTACATTACAGTATTGCAAAATTGTCTCTGGCTATATGAAACTGTCTAATACATGAATATATATGCTGTATGAAGAAATCAATATTATGAGTTTGAAAAAAATGACTATGATTAAATGCAATGATTTATGGATTAGAAATGACTGGCAACCCTGAGTATGAAGTAAGCTTTACATCACAAAAGCACTCATTTGACGAATGTCACTGACAAAAATTTTTCATCTTATTTGATCATGCCGAGGCAGAAAAAAAAATTCCTTAAAAATCAATGGAACTAGGCTAAAATGTAAAGGAATAAATAGTTTACAATCAAGGTGAATAAAATGGTTGACAGAGTCCTGTTAAAAATTCTGATCACTGAACAGTGCTTCAAAAACACGGAATGATACCAAATCACAATACAAAAAAACACACAAGGTTAACATTAGCTATCAATATGATAAAAAAAATAAACCAAGTGCCAAAAAACACAGAAACCAAGAACCAAACTAGCACTGTTAACCTAGATAATGGATTAAAAACTTGACAGAAAACTAAAATAAATAGTTGACAAAGCATCCATATACACCAAGAACTCTACTGCTAATTTAAATATACTAAAATAAAGGTATACATTCCTACAGCTACCATTAGTAATAACGAAAAAAAGGGGAAACAATTATGTATGAACACAGCAAGGTAAGACAACTCTTCTAATTCTAAGACGACAAAATGCTTGAAGTACCCATGTACAAGCTGCTTAAAAGCCTGAAATTGAGAAAAAACACTGTGATAATGGATAACAATGGCAGAGTGACTTCAGAATAATTAGCCATTTTCTTTTTTTTTCTCTTCTCTCCCTCCTCTGTAATATCACAAGCTTACAAACATTGGAAAATTATTACGAGATAATTCAGTGATTATTACTGAAAACCATTTGGTGCATGAAAGACTACTATGAAAAATAAAATACTGGCAAGTGTTAAATACATGCTAAATCACATCTAGGGATACAAATGAACTGTCTTTGCCATATATATTTTTATGTATGACAGGTTTTAAGATAACATCAAACTAAGGACAAAAAAATCAGTATGAAATTTTTCATTTGCACTATCAAAATTTCATCATAATTAGACAAAATTTTATTTTAAACTTTTTTATCTAGATAGCTACCAGGTCATGATAAAAGGAATATTAAAATTTGTATTCACTTCATTAATTAAAAAAATAATAGAGAAACCATTTGATAACCAAAAATAAGGGATAGTTAGGTATGTCCTTAGAATGACTTTGGCATTATTTTTCTACGAATGAGTATCACAAACATTAGTGCATATCACCACCACACACAGCATAGAAAGGCCTCTAATACACCACTCTAACATATGTACAATTGTAACAAATATACAAAAAAAATTCTATACAATTACAGGGCAGTTATATATACACTCCCTAAGAAAATTTATTTATTATTATTATGGACATTAGTCTTTTGAGGACATGGAAAATAGAAGGATCAATACAAATCTTTTGCTATACAATTTCTTATACAATGGCACCACTTCATTCCTTTTGAAAAGAAAAAAAAAACAAAAACCACAAACATGCTTGTTCAAACATGATTTAAAAATATGTGCACCACATGTAACATCAATATCTCATTATAAAAATAGTGTACTAGCTCTTTGATTGACAATAGAATACATCTTTTTCTCTCTATAGATTCTGCCCTTTATTTTGGCTCGTCATTATCACATTTCTCTCTAAAGCAATCTCGCACTGTCCAATTTCATTAAATCAAATTATCTTTTAAAAAGGAAAAGGATATATATTTATACGAGAGATTACATATTTAAACTGAAGACTAAAATAAAAGTTCATGTGTTGGAGTTTTTCCTCCAACTGCCCTCATTCTATTTAAATCACATGACAAATTACTGGATGAGGTGCATAAATTCAGAATATTGAAAGATCACAGACCATTGAACACTGATGAACAACATCAAACAAGTTACACAGGCAAAACATAAATTTTTAGGATATTTTTTTTCCTACTGCCAATTGACTTGGTGCTCGACAATGCAAAGTGGAATGTTAAAATTTTATTGTAAAGAAACATCTTATTTCTATGAAATTTTTTTTTCTCTATATCATTCATGGCAAGTATTCAAGTACCCTTTTTTAAAAGCATCTCTCTAAGCTAAAATGTTATGATAGATGTTTCCAAAATTCTATTATCAATATGAAGTGATGTATTAAATGCCCAAAATCAACATAGATCTCTTGTTTTCCACTCTATCTAAAAATCCTATACATAAACTGGCTACAAGAATAAATATGATGTTAAAATTATACTTGTTATATTATACTAAGATTATGTACTAAAATGTGACAACACATATGTAACAAACTATAGCAACAATATATATTAATTACTTAGCAATTAAAGTGATTGTTGTGTAGGTAATAAAATACATATACAAATATCTGTAAAATATACAATATGCTGATAAATACACAATATATATGGCTGGCTGTTTTCCTTTAAAATCTGAAGCCCAATAAAATAAATTCTACCATGTATCTACGAATAAGACGGGAAAGAACAACAGAAGCCTCTGACTGCAGAATGCAGGCAGTCGTCTATAAAGAGGGAAAAATAATAAGCTACAACTAACACTGATAATGATTAAAAAGAATTTGTGAGGAAAACCACATCATTAAAATCAACCAGTTTCCTGTCCATGTTCATTAATCACAACCAAAATACACAGGTGTGTGATTACTAAGATGCAAGCCACCACTAAATAGCACCATGAATGTCAAAAAAAGGTGACATATGAGAGAATGTTATGCAAAATATTGATATGATCTGCCTTTGGTTGGGCTAAGAGGGTATGTGGCATATATGCCCCCCGCTGGATTGAGGCTGCCATATTGGGAGGCAATCTGAGTGGGGTAAGGTCCTGTTGGGAGGGTTGACGACTGGAGGACAGGGTGAACATGAGCTGGCAGGGGATGTGTCGTGTACTGGACGTGTCGTGGACTCTGATGAGCAGGGGGCGGGGCCACTGTCGGGGAGAAGGGGGTGTACTGGCTCATAGCTGTGGGAATGGCTGCCATCTGGGGCTGCTGGTGAGCTGGCAGTAGATAATGATGGATTGGACTACCCTGCAAAGCTGGTGGTCTCCTAAAGTCCCTGTTAAAAACAATATCTCAGTTTTTACACAAAGCCCAAGGTTTAAAATTTACTTTCTCAAAGACCTTTAATCTGAGTATCTTACTGCCGAGTATAAAGTTAGAAACCTTTCAACTTACCTGTGAACTTCAACTTGTGGACCTGTATTTAGGAAAACTGGTTGACCAATGGCTACACCGGTCTGAACCGGTGATAACTGGCTGGGTCCTGCTGGTCTTGTAAAGTTCATGTTCCCTGGTCTTGCCTTATGCTGCTGGAAAGCTGAGTTGGAGTTGACAAATGTCATGCCAGGTGCAGCCTGCTTGTGGCTTTGACTATGGACATTACGAACCGTTGGAGAAACGTAGGCTAGCTTTCCCTGTAATGCAGCATTGCTGATTTCCACCTCCAGTGGTGGAAGTTTTACCTCTGGCTTTGGGCTCCTTCCGCCTCTTGATCGGTCAAAGCTGGCAGTGGTGGTGCATGGCATATATGATGTTTCCTGTTTTGGAACACTCATCACATATGGTGACACTTTGGCTTGCTCTCTTGCCTTCTTGGGTACTTCCAGTGAAACATTGGGTGGAACCACATTGTAACCTGTATCTAAGTGGTAATTTTTGTTTGCTTCTTCAGTCGTCCTCTCTATTTCCTCGTGTTTGATTGGCGTCATGGCCAACTGTTTCTTAAATAGTGCATTTTGGTACTTTGCTTCAGAATCTTGAGAAGTCAGTTCCGGCACAGGAACACTTGATATTAAATTTTTGTGACTTCTGGAGGATTCTGTAAAATAACAAAAGGAACTGATCAGCTACATTTCTGAAGGCTTATAAAGTAAATGCAGAACAAAACAATCATATCCACATCCAAGTCTTTACAGAGGCATAGGATTATACAAATACCTAAATCAGACACTATGTAGCTTAGCTTACCGAAAAATTCATTCCCAATGCTGCTGTCCACAAATGAATGTGCATCTACACCTGTTTGGTTGTGGTTCTGAACTCGATGACTTCCAGCTCTAATGGAGAAATATAATTGTAAAATTTTCAAAGACACTTAAAAAATAGACACTATATAATAATTAAAGATACATGTTCCTTGTATATTCCTTATAAAATTGCATCTCCAGGCATTTCAATCATTACACTCCAATTAAATCAATACATCCAAGTGTCAAAATAACTGAGTTTAGCAAACAGCACTTGGACTTCCGAGATTTTCTTACCTTCTCCCTCTGTGGAACCTGTGCTCCCCCTCCTCCTCACTGTCTGAGCTGATGGTGATGATGCTAGGGGTGGGGCTGGGGGTGTCGGCTATCACTATCGTCTGTTTCTGCTCCTTCCCTGAGCGTCTTGTTTTCAGGTTGTCTGCCCACTCCTGTAGGAGGGTGTTATCATCAGGGACCAGTGTTTCCGGGGGTGTATTTTCCTTGACTCTTTTCTTTACTGGAGATAAATGTGTTGAAGCTGCCCCATTCTTGTAGCTTCTACTGAAAAAAACAAACTTTGCAGCATAAAATCTCATAATCTTCCATTAAAATGCAGCTGTGTACATGTACATCCACTTTTTATTTATTCATTTATTTTTTTCAAATGAAGAAAAGAAGTTCTTCAATCACGTTGAAAGTAAAAGTTTAAAGCAGTCTACCAAGCAATTGTACAAACCTCTGTTTGGTCTGCCTTTTACTTGAACCATTTCCTTTGGGTACATACGAGTTGTTTGGCACAACTCCAATATTCCACTTCTGAGACGAGGATCCCTAAAACAAACACAACATTTATCAACACTGTACCTATTTAATAACATGTAAATGTAATAATTCTTTTTCATATTCAGTTTATGACAAATTGTACTTGAAACACTTCTAAAGTAGAGGCATAATCTGACATAAGTTCAAGGTAGGGAAATTCAGATTTGTTTTTTACCAGTGAGGCTAAAGAAGACTGTTCCAGATTGTCCAGCACTAAGGACTGTCTCCAGCTGTCCTGTAGGGCCTGGGAGGCCGCCAGTGTGTCTGTCAGTAGGGGCTGCTGGACCGCCCTCTGGGCCGGGATTCCTGGGATCTGTTGCCAGGATCCCACCAGGACCTGCTGCGTACCTGGCCATGTGTTTCCAGCATTCTGTAAAATAAAGCTTAAAACTTGAAATTTATTTAAACTTTAAATTTTTTACTTTTTAATTGTTATTTTTCTATCAACAATCCTGATGACAATGCATACTATCTTCTAACGTGCATGAAGAGATGAATGCATGAAACTATATTTCTCCAGAGTTTCATTCTAAACTAGCAAATCTATACCTTGTGATGCAATTCACAAAAATATAAATTTATCGCATTACACTAGTGATACAGGAAATAGTATTTGAGCAAATAAAGCCTATGCTCATATCTGACTTGTTAAGGAAGCAAAGCACTACTCTATGATATATATCTATGTACTCTATATTTATACATTCAAATAAAAAAATCTTTTAAGTAATTCTTAAAATGAAGAAATCAATTTGAATTCTTTAGTACATGTATCAACTTTAAGTTTTCGAAAGATGGGAACTTATTTACTTTTAAGGTTATTATTAAGTGCATTGTGTAACCAAAAATAAAATATTAAAATTATCTTGAAAATAGTTAAATGGCAAGCCTACAGCTAGCAGATTACTTATTTCTTTCTTGAAAGACAGTGAAATCAGAGAAACAAAATTTTCTTGTGCATACAATTACATAACATTTAGTAGCATTTTAAAAGCACATTATAACAGTACAGTATTGTAGAAAATTGCTGATTGCATCCTTTTTATAAAGTATTTGGATGCATAGCAGAATACCAAGCTCTGTGTAGTTGTAACATCTAAAAACAACTATAAACTGTATTTTCTTTTGCTATGCTTTCATAATTTTTTTTAAAAGAATGAAGCCACACTAAAACATAGATATAAAGTTAAACTCAGAGAGTGCAATTCTAATCTTTTTACAGATTTTTGTTTGTATCGAGAGAAGTTTTCAGAATAGATGGAACTGTAAGCAAAAAATAAAGAGAACATGGCACACAGGATAATGAGATGATACAAGGGGTTACATACGGCTGCCATGAATAACGGGTGTTCTATCATGGTCACTGGACTTATCTGGCCCACTGTACTCTACAAAGGAAAGCCTAACATGTTACCTACAAATCACCCCACCACTCTCCTGCCTTACTTCTTTACCTGTTGATCCTCTTTTATTTCAATAACTTTTTTCAATCTTTGAAAGAACTTTACTATTATAAGAACGGAATACAATTTTTTTTTTTAAACCAAATTTTATATGAAAATAATAATCAAATGGGGGAAAGGTATCTTTTATTTAGTTCATTTAATTTCTTTTTAATAAATAATATGAAACTTATCATAAATTCTTTCAAATATTTCAAACTTATGTTAACCTTGAAAATCTTTTGAATGACAATAATCACTAAGAAGTTATGCCAGCCACAAAACTCATAAATTAACCATGCTTCTACATGTCTCTGCATACACAAAATATCTAGGTCAAATCATATCTACTGGTTGATAACATTACATATCATGACTAGGATCTACAATCATGCAAGCAGCAAATAAAATGGTGGGTTCGCTTGAAAGGATAACCTCCCTTAATTCAAACTGCCTCTGGAATTTAATTAATTGTTGACTTCCTTTAACTAATAACTATAAAAACTTCCTCCCGTTTTTATGGGAATTACATGCTGTCCCTGTAAGGATATTTATCACAGAATGTCTTCCTGAGGATGTTTATAATAGAATTTCTTCCTGAACATGTCATGCACGGAATATTTGATATGAGGAAGCTGGTTCTATTTTTAGAGTTATCTTACCTGAGCGATCAGCTGGGGCTGAAGTTGTAATGTGGGAGCTGCTTGGGTTACCATGGGAACATGGTTGTACCTTGTTGGAGAGCTCAAGCCTAGGGAGAAAATTATTTTTAATGAGTACAAAGTCATTTCTTTTTTTTAAATCTACATATTATACCCAACAAGAAGTTGAATACAGTCAAAAATATCCAAATGCATTCTACATCATTACTTTTATAGAGTCTTTCTTCCCTTAAATCAGATATTGTTTATTTTCTCCAGTGCTATCAAATAACCAGATAATGTTAGAAGTGTTCAGAAAACTGTGCATCAGAATATTCAGTTGTTATTAAATATATAAGTCTGCCTTTTTTCTTACAAAAATAATCCATCTTCCTTAAACAAAAACATCCACCAACGGAAATTTTACTCATATAGTTCTTTTTCATATTTCCTTTTTATGCCAGGCATTGTAAGCACAATTTATATTTCACCAACCTTATAAATATAAACTTTATTTCTAAACAAGAGGCCCATGGGCCTTATAGGTCACCTGAGCATTATGCAACAACTTTCCAGTGATTGAATTTGATTCATGTTTTAATCCAGATGCTATGGCATTCACAATTTTGAAATAGGCACCATTGATCATCATAACAATACAAGCAGTTGCTTAACCCCAATCACACATGAACCCCTGACCCTTAGGCCTAGATCCACACATTGCACAATTTTTGAAGGCACCCTTGCTTTTCAAAAATATTTGATAAATATTTCAAACAATTCATCCAGTTTCAGTATATAAGTACAGCCCCCCCCCCCCTCCTTTATGGTACCCTTGACCCTGGGGCCTTGAAATTCACAATTCTGGAAGATTAGGACCCTTATTAAATATAATACAGAAGAAAACTTTGCCTTTTTGGGGCCATAAAATTCACAATTTTGGAAGAGGCACTCTTGCTCATCAAACTATGCACTTATTTAGTTTATTTAATACCCAGATGCAATGTATTTTCATATATAATCTAAAGAGCCCCCCCCCCCCCTACACCATCCACGAATTCACAATTTTGGTAGAAGCACTTTTGCTCATCATAACAAAGCACTTAGTTAGTTAATTCAATCCCAGGAGCAGAGAAGAAGATTTTCAAAGAATTCAAGTATTTTCACTATATAATCTATAGAGCCCCCCCCCCCTTGCACCAGAACCCCTGATCCTGGGGCCATAAAATTAACAATTTTGGTAGAGGCACTCTTGCTCATCATAACTATGCACTTATTTAGTTTATTTAATCAGAGAAGATTTTCAAAGAATTCATGTGTTTTCACTATATAATCTATAGAGCCCCCCCCCCCCTTACACCAGAACCCCTGACCCTGGGGCCATAAAATTCACAATTTTGGTAGAGACACTCTTGCTCATCATAACTATGCACTTATTTAGTTTCTTCATTACCCAGGAGCATAGAATAAGATTTCAAATTAATTCATTTATTTTCATTATGTAATCTATTATGCCCCCCCCCCCCCCCTTACACCAGAACCCCTGACCCTGGGGCCATAAAATTAACAATTTTGGTAGAGGCACTCTTGCTCATCATAACTATGCACTTAGTTAGTTTATTTAATACCCAGGAGCAGAGAAGAAGATTTTCAAAGAATTCATGAAATTTCACTATATAATCTATAGAGCCCCGCCCTAACACCAGAACCCCTGACCCTGGGGCCATAAAATTCACAATTTTGGAAGAGGCACTCTTGCTCATCATAATTATGCACTTAGTTAGTTTATTTAATACCCAGGAGCAGAGAAGAAGATTTTCAAAGAATTTATGTATTTTCACTATATAATCTATAGAGCCCTACCCTAACACCAGAACCCCTGACCCTGGGGCCATAAAATTCACAATTTTGGTAGAGGCACTCTTGCTCATCATAACTATGCACTTAGTTAGTTTATTTAATACCCAGGAGCAGAGAAGAAGATTTTCAAAGAATTCATGAAATTTCACTATATACTTATTTAGCCCCACCCTAACACCAGAACCCCTGACCCCGGGGCCATGAATTTCACAATTTTGGTAGAGGACTCAATGCTGATTACAATCATGCAAACAGTTTGACTGCTTGATGTCCAGGAGTAAAGAAGAAGATTTTTAAAGATTGCACTAATTTTAGTGGTTTTTGCCCCACCCCCCAGGCCCCAGGGGGGCAGGGCCCATGAAATTCACAATTTTTGTTCCCCTTCACCCATAGATGCTATATGCCAAATTTGGTTGAAATTGGTTCAGTGGTTTCAGAGAAGAAGCTGAAAATGTTCAAATGTTACGAACGACGACGGACGAAAAGTGATAGCAATAGGTCACCTGAGTTTACTCAGGTGACCTAAAAAATCAAGCTGCTAATAAAGCTTCCAATCTGAATTATTTCTGCAATAAACTGCCAAAACAAATGGTGCGAGCTAGGGTGACGTGTACCTTGGATACCGGGCACCACTATAGAGGAGACGTGAATAAAAGGATCGGTGCGGCTAAACTGTGTGGAGGACCTGGGTGCTGACAGCTGTGTGTTAACTTGTGATGGCTGATAGGGAATGTAATGCCGTGACTGTAAGGGGTACGGCAAATACTGAAGTTCTGTACCCGGATGATGGGAGGTTCCACTCAAGTTCTGGGTCGCCATCTGTCAGGAAAGAGACATTTCATTCACATAAACTCAGTAAACAAAATGATTTCACAGTATATTTTTTTTTTTTCAAATTTCATTTTTCAGTCAGCATCTCCAAAATTTCTTTGCTTAAAACCTTTTATATCAAAATCACTGCTAATTTTCTAAAATATAGAAAACATGCTTTGTACATTATTCCAGTGCTAGTCCTCTTACTAGACCAATTTTAGAACATACCTGTGTGTGCAGGGCATTGATCTGGTTGTTGAAGCTGACAGTCAGATTACTTGTGGAGGGGGGCACCAGATTAGACATGATGGAACTTGTGTTTTGATTCACATCAAATATGCTCTTCACCGACCGTCGACAAATGTCCATTGCTGACAAACTCTGTTTGAACCTATAAATGAAAAGAGAAGAATATGAAATAAATCCAAAATGCATGTGTCAAATTTTTAGATCATTCATGGCTAGTGATGCTTGAGGATTTCCATACTGTTTGTGTGTAATTTAATTTCAGATGCACAGGGCAATATCATATATTGTTACCAAAAAAAATAAATTTCATTATTTAATAATCTCTATAGAACACAAAATAAGTTTATTGTAACCCTAAAATTTCACAAGCAATGTTTACAATTTTAGAACCATCCATGTATGTATTAAAAAAGTTTTACTGTAAATATTCTATGAGAAAGGCAATAACATAATCCCCACTTCCTTTACAATGGTATAAAATATAAGACTGTAATGCGTACATGTTACATGGAGCGTATTCTATGAGATGGGCCATGGTGATGAAGGGGTGATTCAGGGCCTCCCCGGGGGTGATCCTTCTCTCCTGGTCCAGGGTCAGCATCCTCTTCAGAAGGTCAATGAATTCCTTCCTGTCCACCTTCTCTGCCATTAACTCACTGCCGTCCAGGTCAGTGGGCACATTAATCTGAAACAGGACAGAGGAGAATTCACATATATTCTTATGTATTTGTTTTGATTTTGTGATTATTTTTTTTTAAATAGGAAGAAATCTGTTTTAACATCTTTTTGAGTGCAAGGCTATCCATCAATTTCTCTATATTTTGATCATTAAAATTGTTCTGCTATTCAAAATTTCAGGGTTTTGATAAAAATCTTAAAAAATATAGGTAATGTAGAACTAGAAAAGAATTTTGTGAGATGAGGTCTGCATTATTATTACTTTTATTCACAAGACACATTCATGTTACATTGAAGGGGCCCATTCAAAATTTATACAGCAGTCTGTGTTCTTCAGTTTTTCTTTGATGAATGTGGAATACTTCATTCTCACAAAAGAAGGTGTGTGTGCATTTCTTTATGTCTTTGTATTATTTTATCAATATTTCTATTATGAAGCACTTGTGCTTACACAATTTTCCTTTTTTTCAATTATCAGTTTTCATCATCATGGAAACAAAGAAAACAGAGAGGAAAACTAATTAAGAAATATCAATTGTCTAACAGCCAATCATCTGCAGACTAGCTTATGTGTGCAGGAAAACACCTTGAATGCTGGCTCCAGAGATAAGCTTGTATGGGCTTAGTCATCTTTTACGGAAATTTTTCTTTGTGGGTATCAAAATAAGACTTAAAACAAACAATAACAGCTTAGATAATTTTTTTTTGCGATAACACAGCCTTTTCCAAATAACAGGAAATTGTGAACTTTGTTAAGCACCGAAATATCCTTTCCAGTCTTCAAAGAAATGTAAATAAAAAGACCCCGTTTTTGAAAAATGTTCTAGGTTTTCAAAAATTTGGTGATTACTGAATGATTCAAGTGTTTACCATTCTGCTTATTCTCTTCACTCGTTTCCTTTTACATCATTTCCCCAGTTAATATTCTTTATATTTTAGTATTTCTTCCCTCCTTAGCCTCCAACATTTTTGGTCAGCAATGAATCTCATTATCAAAATTATTCCTCTCGTTACATTTAACGGTGTTTTATTTACTACTATTCCTGGATATCTTTCCCCCCGTTTTTTCCTAGTAGAATTTTACACCATGATTTACTTTCATCTAACCCCTATAATTTTTATCTTAATCATATGCGAGTCCTTTTTATCCAAACATCCAATACAAAAAGTATTTTATCAAACAAGGGGCTTCAACACCATCTACAGATGAAGTGTGTCAATAAGATATGGCACCCCTTCAGCTCTGTTTCTTCCTTGTCTCGCGTCCTGTATATACCTGTGCCATGTCGTCCAGACAGTTAAAGATGTACTTCCTGGCCTCTTTTGATTTGATTTTCGTCTCACCCTCATGTTCCTCCGGAGTCTAAAAAAAGTACATTTAAATCAACATTTATTCAATTCAAATTTTTGAAATTCTCAGCACTATATCAATCTGTTTTAGAGGTTTTATGAATTTATCAATATATTATAAATTTGTTTTTGTTTTTCTCTATAAGAATGTTTGCAATAACATATGCTGGTCGTAATCTAAATTTTATGCCTGTTGTGGTACATTCAGACTTAAAACATGACAGTAATACATAATATGTTACTATTTATTAATTAAATTCCTCCCACCCACTGGAATTCACCAACTGCAATGTATCAAGATCTGCTAGCATTTTGATATACATATACACGACAACAATCATTTCTACGCAAAACCAAGGGAAACAGTTATTGCCAATGAAAAAGACAATAATTTTCAGCCAAAAGAGAAAATTATGCCCATCAGGTATAACATCCACTAAATTAGCACCCTCGAAACAGCTAATACTACGTAAATCACTTGAATTATGCATGCCCAAGACTATTTGTTTTATTGTCACCCAAACTTAATTTGTCTGATATTTTTTTATGGATTTTGGGTACATCAATGTCTTCTTCCCGAATATGGGAAGGTTCTATTGATTGGGAGTGACTGAGTGTTCATTAGGAGCGCTCAGCTACCTTAAGCCTCCAGAATGGATAGTTGCTATCTGTGTTCTCTCGAATGAAAAATCGGGTTGTTTTGGTAGCTGCGCTGAGCATGTGTTCTGCTGGCAAGCCTTGCGTCTGGGAGATGTAGCGGATCTGTAACAGACAAAATTCTATCGTAAACAACACAAGGAAACTTCTACGTTAGATCTACTCATAACATGTTTGTTTCCAGGTGTAGGCAAATAGGAATCAACATGCTGAAAAATATATTTTGCAATGTATGCCTACCATTTTTTTTCTAAGATTGTTCTAAATTTAATACAGTTATAAAGAAGCATGTAAAAGCTTTGAATATCCTTCATTTTCATTACGTACAAAGGGTTTTTGAATAGCTAGTAATTAAATACAATCCAAGCATAAAAATACAACATCTTAATTAACATGCTTAATTAAGGTATCACTTTGAATGTAATAAATTTTATGGCAAATCACAGGCATGTCTGAAAACATGCAGATGGAAGACATATTGGTTAGCTGAAATTTATTTTAATCATCTATCAGTCAGTTGGAATCATGATTTTATCCATACTTTCACATATCTGGCATGAAGGGAATACTGAATATATATATTTAAATCTGTCTTCTCTCACTGGCTCCAAGATCAATTTTCATGCCTCGAGCAGGCAACCATTTGAAACAAAACCAGATTTTAACAACAGAGATTTTAAGTAGGTTAATGTGCCCTTTCTCTGCCAGAGGCATTCTATTTATCTAAAATAATAATGTATAAATTTATATATAATGGATCATAACTAAAAAGAAGATAACCCTTAGCCTACATTAATTTTTTTTTCTATTCAAAATTTGAAAGTCAAAGAGTAAAAGATTTTTTTCAATATCATCAATAATGAATATCCTAAAATCATGGTTCAATTTACACTGTGCATCAATACATAAAACTGCATTCATTATTTTCTGTCTCGAAACATGCTAAAGAACACATTTCTGGAACAGCTGAACAATATTAATAACCCACAAGGAAGAGAAACACGACCTTAATAGATCTGCATGTTAAGAATGTGCAACATGCACAGAGAGACAGGGAACAGAATGCACAGTTCTGGGAGATCCAGTTGATGAGAGGCTTCAGATTACACAAGGCATGGTGATGTTTTATCACCTGAGCCCATTAACTCCTCAAGCTACTCCTCCATTGTCAGCTTCCACAGCTAACAATACCTTTAAGAGGATTACACGTCAAGCTAAAACTACGCCAACTCTAGAACTGGCAGACACAAGGAAATGTCAATGGGGATACAGAAAAACCTGAAGAGCTTATTTTTCATTAGCATCTTTCCAAGTGTGCACATAATACTCAGAAACAGCCAGTAAATGGCTCGTGTTCAATTTCTAATCAAGTTCAGACAAGTTATTCTTGGCAAGCTGCTGAAACAATCTTTTTCATGTTTTCATGACTGTTTTGTTAATTCTTGCAGAAATGGTCAGGGTAATGGTGTGTGGATATATCAGTAATATGTAAAGATGTTCATGCTTTTGACGGTCTTAGTCTATTTACCTGGTCGTATTCTGATGAGCCTGGATAGAGGGGCCAGCCCAGAAACAGTTCAGCTATCACACAGCCCAGGGACCACATATCTATTGCTTCACAAAACGGAAGGCCTAGCAAGATCTCAGGAGCTCTGAAAAGCAAACAAAATGTCATTATTACACAGAACAAAAATCCACAAATATGTTAAGAACGTAGAAGCTCAGATAAAATTGCTTCCTGTGCCTGACTTATCCATTGGAGAGTCATTCTGATTTTTCAAAAAAAAAAAATAAAAATAAATAAATAAATAAATAAAAATAAAAATACGTTATAGGTCTAATTATATATTTTATAGGGTTCATCTAAATTTTCTCTTTAATCTTGGACATGAAACTGGCTTTACACTTCCTACTTTAAAATCAATGAATTATGGTTTGGTGATGCTTTGGTGAAGGTATATTTGGAAAGCACTAAAACTGTCCATGTCCTTAGAGTGTGATATTCATAAATTCATGATAAAATGTCTTAAAGCCCAAAGTATGTCTGAATACCATTACCCTTAGTATCTAGCATTCTGGAAATTTTATTATCAATGACTGTTTCTTTTTTTCTTAAAATTAAGCCTACGTAGATGTGTAATTTTTACGTTTATACTTTTTTACAATCATATTACAGGAAACAAACCTATATTTTCATTTCCCCTAAGTTGCCATGCTATTGCAATACCTGGGTAACAACAATACAACAAAGTAGGCATTTAAAGCTGTAAACAACATCCAAGATGCTGAGAGACTGGGAGTTCAAGTACAGAACACAGGCATGACCTCCATAATATCTGTGCAAGTGGAGCTCTTCACACTGTGTGTTCTTTATCAATTAAATAAAATAGGACACCCTTAAGTATTTGTTATTGGCATTTGTTTCTTTATAAACTAACAATGTCTTCAGTTCATACTTATGCTTAAACATAATTCAAAATTAAAGCATTCAATTGCTACATATAAATAGTTAAATACATATATACATGATGTACGTCACTTTGTACTAGGGATTTTACATTCTTAAGTGGTCTCCTATGTAGACACCTGATTTTAACATCACATTTGATAGCGGGCTTTATCAGGGGTCCTATCTGCTAAAGTAATCGAGGGACTGAGACACCATGTATACAGTCCCCCCATAAGGCCATTGTGGGACTTTTAATCAGCACAATATCTCCATTTCCTGCTCACACCATCTGTAATTTGAATATTGACCCCCAAACAATCCAAGTGGCATGCCCTAGGAAACAGGCATTCATACCTGTGCCAAAATAACTCTGTTATTTAAATGCGTAAGCCGTCTTGTCTTCTCACGTCAGAGCTTTAAGTCAACAAAATTTCCTTCATGGGGCTTTGTTAAAGTAACTTTTCTTCACCAAAATAATCAAACATTATAATTTGCCATGGAAAAATCAGCAAGTTACTTCCTTTGAGTGAAAAGCCCTTATTATTGATAGGATAGAGTGACAACAGTCTTATTAAATCTTAGATTGATAGCGCCTTCCTCTGAATATGTACCTTCACTACAGCCTATCATTATGGAAGCCTGCATGCTAATGGTTTCCCCCTTGTGGCCAGACAAAGGGAAATCAAATCCTGTTTCAGTATGTTATTCCTGTTTACAGTTATTTAGGGAATACCTTTAATCCAGCCCCCCTTTTTAAATATTTATCACAAATTAGGCATTATGTGTGTGTACTCTGTTGACTTGGTCTATGTGTGTCCTATCTATGCAGTGCCTTCAGGTGGCCTAGCTAACACAACAGAACAAACACATAAAATCTCTCTGGTCATCAGCGTTCATAAAACTATAAACACACTACACTATTACTGACATTTCTCTCTCTCAGAAGTTAACTTGTATATGATATAAAGTGGTTCAACATGTTCAGTGACAATACCTTAAAACTGCTGATTTATGCATAGCCTAGTTAACCCTAAATGCTGATGAGGGTCTAAGATTGCTAGATCTTAAGGTTCTTTACATTTCTTGAGCATTTTATTTTTGGCTTTTCATAGATCTACATTTCAATACTCTAAATCTTGGATTTTAAGACAGGAAAAAATGCATGGTCGGACAGGTCCAAACCCAGCTTTTAATATAAAGGAATAGTCCAGGAGTGTCAGAGCCTAGTATAAGTCCTATAGAGAATTAGCCATTGTCATGAAGGAGACCATCCTATTAATTAATTAGTACCCCATAGTAATGGACATCAACTGTAATCAACAGACCTGCCATCAATAAAAAGGATTTTAATACCATTGTTTACGCCAATCCCATGTCAGAACCTGCTGTACTGGGCTACATTAGTGTGATTAGAGCAGTTTTAACTACACATACAATGCATTTAAAGATCTATATATCTTCTACCAGTATAACTAGGCATTAAGAACCTTGGTGATGGATAACCCAAGGTTTTTTTCATAGCATCTTACATTGTAATCTTAAATCACCTTAGAATTTCAATGATTCAACATAACAAAAGGGGGAAAGATTTCTCACCACTTTCATCATTATTATAAGCTTTCTTAATTTTTTCACCTTGATCTCTCTTAATCAGCGACTGGCGTTTGGTTGTGGATTTGGTGAATTATTAGAAAGGAATGTGATTTGTGAGCCTGTTGTTTTCGCAAACTCAGACCCTCCCAATAAACTTTGTTAGAAATTGGCAGCCAAGTGTATCTTTATGTTACCAAACTGCTATCTTCTCCGTGTCTGGCAACGATTTTAGGGGCATATTCTGTATTAAAATTCTATTCACCTGTTAACATATACACATGAAAATCATTTTCTATACAAAGTGCCCCTTTTTGTTGCTTGAACAGCTCTAAAGAACACGAAAGTATCAACCACTGTTGATTCAAAGGCTCTTTGGGCATAAAAAAGGAGAATTCTAATCATTCCAAAGCCTACATATGTAAATTTTCATCGCCATGGTTATTAAAACTGTTTCTGCAATTATTTTTTTTTCTTCATTTTCTCTTTCTCTGAAGGGATCACAGATTGGCAGACTCTCTGTGCAGAGCTAATGAAAGCACTCAGAACCCAATTTCTCCGAGGAGAAATCTTGAAACCTTGCAACACTTGAGCTTCCTGCTGCGGTATGTACTTCAGTCTGACCCTGTTAGTAAAGGTTTTTCAAAACACTCCATGAGGGCACTTGCATTTCCTTCTATCATTCCTGCTAGTTAGGCTTAATGAACTGATTTTCATTCTATTTGTATACTTTATTAAGAACCTTAATTACATCATAGCTGTACTGAACTTGCTGTATTTCCCCATTTTAATCTGCTATTATGTAAAATTTGTGCAAACAAAAAATGAAAACCTACCGAGTGTTGCAAAAATGCACACACACAATGAACATGAACACACAAAAACATCTTATTAGTCATTCATGACATTTATGCATTGCTTTAACTTGGGGGAAAGAAGAAGCAAGTTAATATTCAGTCTACTTTTCTAGTACATCTGTTTAACTGTGAAACCTGCCACCAGCATTCTTGATGTGAAAATATCAATGACAAGGCCCTAGCATTAACATTGTCACTAGTCATGTGTTATGTCATTTACACAGGCATGCATGCTGCAGGGGGGTAAAATGCACAGCCCATCAAAATGTAAGCCCCATGGTTTTAACAGCATTTTAGCAGGACTTTCAAGTGTGCCTGTAGAAACATGCAAATAAGAAGGAGAAATCCCTCTATTTATAACTGGACAAGAGATAGAGCTGATTATCATACAGGTGCAGAGGGCTACCCCATCTGTCAGTGTCTAGGTATTTCTATAACAGACAAGACAGCATGGTTCACTGGCCACCTCTCACCCGGTTTTACACCATACAGAGATCATGGCCACGGTTCACACCCCTAGCATGTGAATCTGACTTCAACATTAATAATACTTCACCTATCTCTTATGTGTCTAGGTGCAACTTGTCTGTCAAACGAACACTAATGTCCAATATCTGACCATCCCCAGACATTTCTATATATGTTCATTATGTGAAGGAGATTCATAATTAAACAACTTATCAATTACAATTGTTCTGTATGAAACTTGGGAAATCAATCTGAAACTTTCACATGCCAAGAGGAGGGAAGGGATGGAATGGCATATTTTCCTTTGAGGCCTACACTAGAATACTCAAGATACTATCTACATGATCTACAGTACAGATCAAATTATTTTACCAGACATGTTCTCTAGAGCTTTTGCTTTCATTAATATCGTGATAGAACTTAACCACTCTTTTCTTTAAAACCTTGCACTTTATAAGAAAACTGAAGTGGATGTTGGGGGCAGACTATTTCTCAGGAAATGTCCACTTTGTTTATTCTGTAACCAATGATATATTGCTGAAGTGGACGTGACATAACTATTGCCTACACTCGGAGTGCTCAAGCAGCATGATTTTGGTGGTTAATGTATGGAAGAAAACTTTGCACACAGAGCATTAGCCAATAAAATAAATGATTTTGTGAAAGGTATACTCTTCACTGTTCTTAATAATTCACAGAATTAAGAATGAATGGGTAATTATTCTCCCACAAAGTTTAAAAAAAAATTTACTTGTTCACTTGACAGAATAATTGTACTGTAATTTAAATTTTAGCTATATACACAATCCACAGGCACCTGACGTTAATTATTTTTCTTTTAATAAAAAAAATATACACATACCGAATAATAAACAAGGTACCCATCGAAACCCGCCATCTTGGATTTTCGAAGTAGGTCATCACTTGTATTTTCGTCTGAAACTCCGTGTAGCCAGTCTTTCGAGGTCTAAACTTACGGACACTGCAGCCAGAAAGGCACATTACACTTGCAAATATTGAAAATCCCTCGTCAAACTCGACCTACTGCTTCAACATTCCGAGAAATCGCCAAAAGGGGGCCGGAAGTTTACATACGACTTGAAAATCTTAGGGAAAGCCCTTTTTTTATTGGTCAATATATTTGTGCGATTTATTTTTAAAAATAACCGGCGAAAGTTAGTACTTATGACAATAATACAACGTAATATACATGTAAGAACATTCTTTTTATTTCTCTCAAAATAATTTCGATATAGCTTGATTAATAAAGCGATTATGTTTTGTAAATGTCGAAGATCGGCTTGATCATGCTAGCTGATCAATGAACATTTTCGAGACAAATTGAGTTGGTTGTAAGGCCCTACTTACATGCACTAAATATAATTAATAACACTGTCATTATTGATGCCCTGATTGAGCGCTATCCGTGCAGAAGATTGACTTTATAAGTATGTACGCACGTGTGTGAGAGGGGGGGGGTCCACACTAAAATTATCCCAGGGAATGTTGAGATCTGCAATTTTATGTATTGCAATAAAGTAGTGACATGGCGACATTTTTATTTTTTTTTCTTGGTGACAGATTATACATATACATGTTGCATAGGCTTATATTTGATTTCATTACATATCCTAGCTTTTTCAGTGTGATCCCTCTCCTTTTTCAATTAAGCATATGCCAGGTATATATGTATACATATATATAACTGGATGGTTTGCAGTCTATTGTTTTTTGAAAACGATTCAATTAACTCTAGATGATTTGTTATTGATTTTTTTTAAGCACCCCCCCCCCTCTTTTATTCAAAATTGTTTCAAACGCAACGACCTGTATAGATTAATATAGTATATTTTACAGGTATATTTATAAGAAGTGTTTTATTTTTCCCATTTTGCATTTTTTTCATTTCTATAATCGAAATATTCATTAAAATTTCAAAGTAATTATGACACCCCGCTTTAGATCCACCACAAAACTGACAAATACGGAATTCCCATTAGCATATTGATGTAAACTTTTTGGCGATTTACTCAATGTTGAAGCAGTAGGTCGAGTTTGATTTTCAATATTTGCAAGTGTAATGTGCCTTTCTGGCTGCAGTGTCCGTAAGTTTAGACCTCGAAAGACTGGCTACAGAAAGAATATGGTTGCAGGGAATTTATTTGACGGAGTTTCAGACGAAAATACAAGTGATGACCTACTTCGAAAATCCAAGATGGCGGGTTTCGATGGGTACCTTGTTTATTATTCGGTATGTGTATATTTTTTTTATTAAAAGAAAAATAATTAACGTCAGGTGCCTGTGACACAATCCTAACTCATTTATGCAATTATACCAAGTAATCTTTTTTTGTATATATATCATGTATATATATACCAAGCCTTGTTATGACAAGGTAAGCCTATATATGATAGACATCAGGGTGAAAATGATATACATATGCTGCATGCAGTAGAATCATTATCAACATTATCAACAGTCTAACTCCTCCAGCTGACAACAATCTTCAAATGATACTGGTGCAAATTTTTACAGTGATGTGTTAAATATATGTATCTCATATGATATATTAGCCTCTGCATTTTAAGGCTCAAAGAATCAATCTATACTACACCACACAAAAAAATATTATACAATGAATTTTGTCGAGGAGGGACTTTTTAAAAATCTAAAGAAATATGTAACCAAATATGAATTAAATAAAATTTTTAATATTGCTGAAGTGGGGACCTCATTCTCCTATCAGAATCACCGTAGTGGGTTGTGACCTGGCAATGCCAGAATATTTGAGGGATTGTGTCATTACACTACAGGAAGGAAAATTCCCCTAAAACCAGGGACTTACACACAACCTTGTATCTTAATATACTTCTCTACAACTGTCAAATACTATGGATGTACACTTTGATATGTTTTGTCTTTCAAATCTGAAATATTTCTTTGTACTAAAAATCATGTTTTTAAAAGTGATATATTTCTAAGCCTTACATAAAATGAATGAAAAAAGTACAGAACACAAAATTTCTTGAGTTTCTCTTACCTGTAATATCGTGACTGTAAATACGTAGAACACACTGCCTTGGACACATGACTAGCAGAACCAAAATCAATGACTTTCACTTTATATGGCATTCGAATGGGGTCTGTCAACATAATGTTTTCAGGCTTCAGGTCTGCATGAATCAAATGCAGGCTTTTCAACTTCAGCAACGCAGTCAAAACTTGTTGCGTGATCGGACGGATGTACTTCAAAGGTAGAGGCTGAAATTTGTTCTGCTTGAGAAAGTCATATAAATTCTGTTCAAGCATCTCGAAAACCAAGCAAGTATGGTTTTTGTGCTGAAAGCATTCATATGCTCGTACAAAGTTGAATTCGTCAGCATTTTCGTGACTTAATCTTGTTAATATGCTGACTTCTATTTGGCCCTGTCTTGCATATGAAGGGTGGTTTTTCAAGATTTTTATTGCTACGATTTCATTGGTCCCTTTCTTCCAACATTTGACCACTTGACCAAATGTGCCACGACCCAAAAACTCCAGCACTTCGTAGGCATTGTGACTCGTCAAAGAGTACAATACCTCATGCTGTACTAACTGGTAATCCCCCTCGCTATTGGAGGAGGACGTATTTTTAGAGGTGTTCGTTGTTGTTGCTGTGGTCGTGGCAATAAGGGGCTTCTCATCCTCGCTTGGTACTGTTTGCACGTCTGTGAGCTGCATCGGTATTTCCAATTCCTCACATTTACGCTTAATTCCACATCTCTGGTACGTATCTAACAGTTTTAACGTTGAAGCACGAATGTAATTTTGAGAAATATTTTCCACGTCCCTATAAGCATTCCTATTGGGTGGATAAAACAATGTCTGGTTGCTGTTACCCTGTATGTACTCTGATGCTGAGTGTAGTAATGGACTCTGTGAACTGTACAGGTTACTTGAAGCTACATTATGGAGATCTGGAAACACTTCCAACTTAATCTTCTTGTTAAATGCATTTATTGTTGAGCTGTAGCTTCCTTCTTGCATCAGGGACTACCTTCTGAAAATTATACATCAAATACAAGCTTCACAAAAAAATTAAGTTAACAGATATTAAGATATCTTGATATTTTGGACTGATGCTGCCATTGGTGATGGTTATCAGTCCAAATATCCAGCTTAAGCGAACTAAATCGAGATCACAAGAAAAATTATCAACATTAACAAAAAATTTATTTTGTAAATGCGATCAAAAAGTCATTCAGAGTTTAAATCTTGAAAAGTAACTGGTTAGAAAATGACAAACACCATATGTCACAGATGTATTAGCAACACATAACAGAAATTACATGTACTATTATTATAGCTGAGGCACGTAAACATCAATACCCAATATGGAGATGTGCTTCTCACAGCGAATCATAACTCCTCCAAAAATACAACACAATTTACTTACAATCATATATCTTTATATCACTCCTAGGTGTTTAATTCAATCCTCTTAACTAAGCTGCACATGACCAAGCTCTCAACTGATATGATTAGGACTTATTTACAAGCATGGCGATTGAGTAACCTTGACCATAAACAGACTGACCTATTTCCTAACATGGTCACGATCTTCAACTTCCCTTCCCTGCTATAAATAAATCAATAAAATTAGTTACTTTACCTTCAAGTTTTCTTAAAATCTCTCCCTCCTTTTGTATTGTTGGTAAGAAAACGTCTGTCGCATGAACAATGTCCCTATCAATGTTTATCGCAAGCCATTTCCGTGAACATGTGTTTTCGTTAAATTCTTGGTTGTAGCGACTCCTTTGTTCATCTCCTTATATCGTTATAATGCCCCGTGTTACCACTGTTGTTCACAATAAAAATTTCTTTTTCCCCCGAAATCAAGGCTCTGTCTGAGCCATTCTTCAAGTAAATATCATTCTCTTGTGTAGCATACGGGGGATCAAGTCGAGTTCATGTAGAAGAACCATACGGAGAAGATTTCACTTCCGATAAAATATGGCAATAACATGTTCTTGTTTTGTTTGAAGTTTATAACTCATAATAAAGTGTCCTTTGAAAAGGAAAATTCTGATTGTGTCAAGTTTAATAACATCATTTTCTATTTTGTTTCTTCTCTCATTAAAAAAAGAAATGTTAAAATGTGGACGGTCATAGTCAACATTTTCCGTTCGGTTCTCTATATTATGACGTCATGGAAGTATGTGTATATGAAAGTCATAAAATATGACCAATGAGCAAGCTCGTCTCCAAGCAAGTGCGCCAAAAGTTTTGTTTACATTATCCACAAACAAACAAAAAAATAAATGTCCTTATATTCAGGAAATGACATTTATTCATGTTTGTCCACTACTTCTGTGCAAAATATAAAGAAGATTTCCGAGGATTATTTTCAGTGTTTTTCAAATCTGTTTCCATTGATTAAAGAGAAGGAGGGGGGGGGGGGGGATGGTTATATCCGATTCTTGTATTTTTCCTTTGAAATAACATTGATTGAGTGTCACTAAATATATCATTTACATCAAACCTAAGATACATGTTAATCCAGGGGTTGTCCCCAATGTTCTGCTTCACACCCTAGCTTCCCCTAATTGATATCTGTTAGATGCCCTGTACTTTTCACCCATTTCATTCGAACATAAACATACAAATAAAGTCTTTTCATAATTGGTAAAATATTTTACCATGCGAAGATCTAGAGGAAGAAGAAGGGGTCTGGACCCCCTAGGCCAAGCTTAAAAAATTCTTTGTTTGCACCCCTAGACTTAACAGATATCAAATGTATATACCATATCAAAATTTGAAACTTCCAAAAAAATTTCTCAAATAACGTAAAAATTTTTTTGGGTCGGATGAAACTGAACCCATTTTTTATTTTAGGCCCTAGACTTAACAGATATTAAATGTATATACCATATGAAGTAAAAATGAAACTGAACCCCCTAGAAAACGAGGACCCCTCCTCCATTTATTTATAAATGGTATGAAGAGTCACAGGTATGAAACTTAATTCAAAAGGCAAATTTTAACACCCCCTCCCGATATAGGTTGGAAAATATTTTATGACCGGGGTAACCCCCGGGAAAAAATTCCTGGATCCGCGTATGGAGAAATCAAAGTGGTTTGGGTCCAGTATTCCATCCACAGGCACTTGTTTCGCTAATTTCATAAGCAGTAGTTTTCAGTTATTACAAACTTAAGTTAAACGTGAGTGTTATAGCCTATAGGATGTTGTCTAAGCTGGAGGTTTGTCACTTTCTGTCCAATTTTATTAAATTTTCCGGTATATATCCACGTAGAACGTTGGAGCGGATCAAATTATTTTAAAACAGATTGCCTTATTTCTTATAATGAGAGACAACTCACAAAATATAAAAATAAAATCTTAGGGGAAAAAGTTATCTGCTCTTTCTTACAATTTATTTAGACCAAGAATCGCTCCTTACAGGTCTATGCTTACACTGAAATGTGTATATAGTAAAATTTGTACTTTTTATAGAAATGCTTACTTCTTACAAGACTTTTTTAGACTTCATGATTCTTAAATTTACTTGAGATGAAGATTGTTGCACGAAAAGATTTCAAGCTTTAATATCGGTTGCATCATTCTCAAAATTTCAACTCATCAGTCAAACACGAGAATTCTAACAAT
Source organism: Saccostrea cuccullata (assembly GCF_032062105.1). NCBI lineage: Eukaryota > Metazoa > Mollusca > Bivalvia > Ostreida > Ostreidae > Saccostrea > Saccostrea cuccullata. The sequence continues at coordinate 50,438 of NW_026938586.1, read as the reverse complement.
ATATCTAAACAAGTCTTTTGTCAATTCAAATGCCATTTCGCACACTCAAACTAGTTGTTCGATAAGAAAAATAATACTAGGTAACTTTATCAAAAACTACTTCCATATAAGTTATCATGGTTGATTTTGATTCGTATTAAAGAATACAAATACATGTACTTTATACCTTTCTTTCCAGAGCACCAAATAAAATGGTGTTGATTTTCCATCATATTTTAATTGAATTGGACTTAATTTATGTTGGTTGAAATTGCATTCTAGTCCAGTGCAATAAATGCACTCAAATTCTTATTTAGATAAGCAGGATTAATTCTCTTACAAACAAAAAATCCTCCCTTGAGTCAAAGTTTTTTTTTTCTGGATGTCTTGCACATACCAAAACTTGTAGGTTGATGAAAAAACATCAATACGTAACTTTGCCGAAAAGTCTTTCGACACAAATACTGATACTTAATTTTGATTCCTATAAAAGAGAACATATATTAAATAAACGAAAATGTCAATTAAAAACCATCACATCAAGCCTTTCTTTGCTTAAGGGTACTTAACACAAATAAACAAAAATGATGCATGTGTAACGGCGTAGTTTGGGTCTAAGAAGATGTGTCGTTGATCGGGCAAGAGTGAATGTTGGCAGAGAAGTGAGTGGCACTGTGGGCCGGAAGTAGTAGAGCCGTATTCCAAGGACTCTTCCCGATAACACATATTAAAAGTCCAAAGTAACGAGGAATATGCATGGTGTCTGAATTAATTAACAATACGAGGACATAATGTCCTGAACTGTACGACATACAATGCAGATATCATTTGACATTACGCTTGACTTATAGCCCATAGGATGTTGTCTAAGCTGATGGAGGTTTGTCGCTTTCTGTCCAATTTTATCAAATTTTCCGGTATATAGCCACGTAGAACGTTGGAGCGGATCAAATTATTTTATAACAGATTGCCTTATTTCTTATAATGAGAGACAACTCAACAAGTATAAAAATAAAATCTTAGGGGAAAAGGTTATCTGCTCTTTCTTACAATTTATTTAGACCAAGAATCGCTCCTTACGCCATAGACATAAAGCTTTAGGTCTATGTTTACACTGAAATGTGTACATATTAAAATTCGCACTTTTTATAGAAATGCCTACTTTTTACAAGACTTTTTTAGACTTCAAAGATTCTTAAATTTACTTGAGATGAAGATTGTTGCACGAAAAGATTTCAAGCTTTAATTATCGGTTGCATCATTCTCAAAATTTCAACTCATCAGTCAAACACGAGAATTCTAACTATATATCTAAACAAGTCTTTTGACAATTCAAATGCCATTTCGCACACCCAAACTATAGTTGTTCGATAAGAAAAATAATACTAGGCAACTTTATCAAAAAGTACTTCCATATAATTTTTCATATAATTTTTGATTGTTGATTTTGATTCATATTAAAGAAAACAAATACATGTACTTTATACCTTTCTTTCCAGAGCACCAAATAGAATTGTGTTGATTTTCCATCATATTTTAATTGAATTGGACTTAATTTACTTTGGTTGAAATTGCATTCTAGTCCAGTGCAATAAATGCTCTCAATTTCTTATTTAGATAAGCAGGATTAATTCTCTTATAAACAAAAAATCCTCTCGAAGTTATTTTTTTCTGGATGTCTTGCACATGCCAAAACTTGTAGGTTGATGAAAAAACATCAATACGTAACTTTGCCGAAAAGTCTTTCGACACAAATACTGATACTTAATTTTGATTCCTTTAAAAGAGAACAAATATTAAATAAACAAAAATGTCAATTAAAAACCATCACATCAAGTTTTTTTGCTTAAGCAAACAAACAAAAAAATGATGCATGTGTAACCGCGTAGTTTGGGTCTAAAAGATGTGTCGTTGATCGGGCAAGAGTGAATGTTGGCAGAGAGGTGAGTGGCACTGTGGGCCGGAAGTAGTAGAGCCGTATTCCAAGGACTCTTCCCGATAACACATATTAAAATTCCAAAGTAACGAGGAATATACATGGATTCTGAATTCATTAACAATACGAGGGCTGTTCAATAAATAATGTCCAGAACTGTACGACATATAGTAGTACACCCGGCCTCTAAAATGCTGAAGTAAACTTTGACAATCGTATTTACGGGAAAATGAACACTGAGTTAAAATGACATGTGTTGACAATGAGTTAAAGTAATACAGTGAACAATTAATGAAATGCTTTGATGAATGGACATAAAGAGCGCCGATAATTAAATAATTACATTGTGTTTGTTATTAAGGTGAATAAAAGGTCCTTGGGCATGAACAATCTGCCCCCTAGGTGTCTGACAAGTGTCAGTCAGTAATTAAATGAATACTTAATAATTTAACATGACAAAAATTTGTAAAATACAATTCTAAAAACAAAATAATTTCAGAATATTAAATATCATATTAAAAAGTAAATCAAATGTAACGTTTAAAGCCCCAAATGAATTTAAACGTAAAACAGTCAATTTTTCACAAGGTTATGATTTTGATTTGAAATGACATAAGTAATAAATTCCTGAAATATAAAGAAATCGTAGGTTTTCCTTGGTGCTTAGATATAACAATTTGTTTTGTTTTCTATTTAATTCCATACAAATCTTTTTAACCTTATGACAGAATCTTATAAAATTTAAATTCTCCCACTATACTTTGTATACATTACTCAGTGTCAACGTATCACAAATATTCCCCCACCATCCACCCTCCAAAGACAGTCTATATATACATTTTTCCTTTGCGACTGATTGTAAGTTGTAAAATTTGCATAATGTAGGTTTGTTACAAAGTTCGATAACTCAAATTATGGCCCTTTGAGCAACGTACACAAAACGCTCTTTTCTCTCTGCTTTATTTTATGCAAATGATTATTCACTGCTAACAGGTGGCAGGTTTGTAAACTATATAAGACTTCATTGAATCATTTCTAGGAAGAAGAAGCATCAAACTCAGTGACTAACGATAATGTCACGTGTACAGTTCGGACGAAGTGTGAGTTTATCTCACTAAATAAGTACTGCTACATTAAAGTAGTATATTGAAAAGAGCGTTTGATTGTTCTACATGAACATTGTAAATCGGGACTTGAAGAAATTGATGTTCATTTTCATCTAGCTATAGATACCAATGTTAATGAACATGATATGGAATTAGAAGTGATTAATGGAGCTTTACAATGACAATGACAATGATGCATTGTAAAATGATCGAAGTAAATAAAAGAAATGAAAGTGTATACAAATTGTGGAATTTCTTCAAAAGCCTAGATACCTATGATTTTTATGCGCCCGGATCAAAAGATCCGAGGCGTATATTGTTTTTGTCCTGTCTGTCTTTTTTCTTTTTTTAGTTTAAAACATATTTTATTCATTAAGAAATGGATTGAACAGCAGGCATAAATGCCTATGATCGTTCTCTCCATAGGTCAAGGTACAATTACAAGTCCATGTAAACATTGAAAAAATGTATGAAGAGTAGATTATCAATTGGTACAATTTAGAATGAATTCAGAGAGAGAGAGAGTAAAACAAATGAATAGAAAAAGTACAATTTAACAAATGAATAGAAAAAGAATAATAATTATATAAAATATAAACAAAAAAAAGAAAAGAAAAAAAAACATAATATGATTGAGCAGTTGTTGTTGACCCAGAGTAGGAAGAATTCCTTAACAAAGCAGTTTACACAATCATATTTCCCATAGAATATCATATTAAACTAAAATTTCAATGAGCCTAGTGGGGATTCGGGTTAGAATAGGTCCTCAGTACCCCCTTGCTTGTCGTAAAAGGCGACTAAATGGGGGGTCCTTCGGATGAGACCGTATAAACCGAGGCCCCGTGTCACAGCAGGTGTGGCACGATAAAGATTCCTCCCTGCTCAAAGGCCATAAGTGCCGAGCATAGGCCTAAATTTGCAGCCCTTCACCGGCAATGGTGACGTCTCCATATCAGTGAAATATTCTGGAGACGGACGTTAAACAGTATACAATCAATCTTAGAGTTTCTTATGAAGGTATGTACATGATCAAAAAATGAAAAAAATTATCCAGACTTAGTGAATCAACACCATATAATATGTTTTCTATATTAATCGGTATGTTATTTTCATTCATGTATTTGATCAGCATATGTCTTTGAGAGGCACATTGATGACAATGCAAGAAAAAAAGCAATGCGTTCTCGTTTTGGTATCCGCGATTTGTACAAGTCATGTTGGTAATTCGTTTAGGTGATCTTTGAAAAGATCAACATTAAGGTTACTACATTTATTCCTTAACTGGCAGTGTATTATGTTTTCAATTTCTTGGAAGAAGTGGCAGTTTAATTTATTTTTAAAAGTTTGTAATGTAGGGGAGTTTCTACAATCATCAGATAAATTTTTCCACAAGGATGTTGTGGATGGTACAAAGCTATTGTATTATGACACTGTTCTAATGATTGGGATTCGATATGAATTAGGGTTGCGCAAATTATAATTATGCTGAATTGGCTGTCTGTCTGTCTGTCTGTTTGTCTGTTTGTCTGTTTATCTGTTTGTCTGTTTGTCTGCTAACTTTAACCTTCGCCATAACTTTTGAACTATGAATGAAAGAGACTTCATATTTAGTATGCATACTCCACTCATTAAGGTCTTTCAAATGACACCAAGGTCAATGACCTTGTGACCTTGACTGTTACCTTTATGCTAAAAATAGTTTTTTCAGCAAACTTTAACCTTCGCCATGACTTTTGAACCATAAAAAACAGAAACATCATATTTGGTATGCATATTCCACAAATTACGCCTTTTCACATGACACCAAGGTCAATGACCTTGTGACCTTGACTGTGTCCTATATGCTAAAAATAGCTTTTTTGAACCTTCACCATAACTTTTGAACCATGAGAGACAGAAACTTCATATTTGGTATATATACTTCACTAATCAAGTTCTTTCAAATGACACCAAAATCAATGACCTTGTGACCTTGACTGTGACCTATAAGCTAAAAATATGTTTTTTTAACTTTGTGCCGCCGGGTGCATAGTGTTTCACAAACACATCTTGTTATTTTTAAAATGTGTTAATTGATTAAATTTGAATTGGAAAATGCATAGCAGTTGTTTTTATTCACAATTCCTGAAAATATATTTGAGATTTACTAATTTTCTCTATATAATATGATTAACTTGAAAGATTAAGTTTGAAGAATTATTATGTGTAAAAAGACGTTACTTTGAAAATTCAGAGACATTTTTGTGAGCATTTTCAACTAGTCAATGCTTGATTTCAGAACCTGAGGATCAGAGTACCTTAAATTTCACTCAGTGGTATAAGAGGCGTTGCGGATAAGAGATGGGTACCCCAAAGCGTAACAGACAGACGGACGGACGGACATACCGATACAGTATACCCTACCACTTTTCAAGCGGGGGGTATAGAAAATAGCTAGAAGATTTCATAAATTGTGTTGAAGGACGACGAAACATACAAGTAGGTGCACATTTTATAACCGAAAAATAAGATCAATATAATATAAATGTTACCTTGCAAACATTACTCAGATTACCTATTTGAATATAGATCTATAAAAAATATTGCTGATTTCTGGAAAAAAGGTTGTTATTTATCCAATTCCCCGGGGTTCCTACAGGAATTAATGTGACTGGTCCGTGTCGCCCGATACTCGTGTCCGCCGATCATATTCATTTAACCGACGATACCAGAAATATTTGGTCGCCCTACCATCGGCTTAAATGTGTCCTTGGCATATTAAACTAGTAAGAATATGTAAAACTTTTATTGTTTTTTTTTTTATTTTTAGATGATAATTTGCATTATTTATTGAACGACCCTCGTAACAAAACCCATATAAGGTAATCAAGTTCTTTCTACCAGTGTATCTTGAGATTGTCGCTTTCAGTGGTGAACCCTTACAGTCAGCTTCAGTTCTTTTTATCTCTGAACTTCGTTATCTTTGATTTTTTTTTTAAGGGCGTAAATTACTAAATGTAGTAAACTATATTGGAAAAATAGTCAAGGAATTAAATATTTAAATGTTTTAATTTTCAAAGCATTTATTATAGAAGAATTTTTCATTCTGAGTCCATGATATAAAAAAGTTTCTATGCTTGAAGGCAGAAAATTATCGCTATTCAGATGAATGTGTCATAGTGCATGTAAAAAAAAAAAAAAAAAAAAAAAGAGAAATTTTGAGTAAGACTTGAAAATCTTTTATGAGAATTACTCATTTAAATGAAATTACTCTTGTCTATTTGTAATTATTTCGATTATAAGATTATTACATATGCATTTAATAATTAACTCAATCGGTGTCGTCCTAATTCACCAATTGCGCTAATTGCTATTGTTACCGGTATTATTTAATATTTATGTGTCACATCTTATGTAGCCATTCAGTTGAGTTTCAGTTTCTGGACTGTCTATATTTGTTTTGTGAAATTTACCGTAATTCATCCAATTGACCTTATTTTCTCCCACTAATTCACCAATTTTATCACTTACCGTATTTTTCCTTCGTTGTTACCGAAAAAATTCCATAAATTTTTATTGAAATGACAGGTCATTGAATGTCACGGGTATGGACAGAATCACTGGACCGTGAAGCTAGTTACCATAAAAACCGAGGACCAATTCAATAATTTGTCACTCTACCCCCAGAAAAAATACAAGAAGTGAAAAAAAGTAAAAGAACAGAATGTTTACTGACATTAGAAACTTAACAGAAGCCATAGATAATTTGGCAAAAGCAACCGAGGATCTGGAAAAATGGAAGACAAGCGCAGCGGAGAATATGGACAATATGTTTTTGGTCCTGATGGGAATCATTATATACCGTAAGATAATTTTTTTCCCTCCTCCTGTCACCTCAAGTTATTGTTTTTCCTTTGACAGAAATTATTTGCATGATCAAAATATAGCTTAGTTGAAAAATTATATTATTTCAATAGGAAGGATTAATTAAAAGAAGAGATCAAATTATTTTTAGAGAAAGAGAGAGGGGATACAAAATCTCGACCAAATTTTAAAAACTTAAAAAATCAAGTTTTACCGACATCAAATTGTAAATGCAAAAGAGTTATTCCATTTTTTAAAAGACATCAACCAAAAACAAAACAAAACGATATACCCTCGTTTTTTTTATTAGGGGGCATAAAAATTAAGAATTTTCCTAATATTTAGATGAATTTGTTCAAGTGTTAAACACATGATAAATTATAACGAATGTTCATTATGATAATGAATAGTTCCTTTCAATCATGATTTTTTTTTTTCAGTAATGCAGGGAGGATTCGCCTTAATAGAATCTGGCTGTGTCAGAAGTAAAAACACAACCAATATCCTGATAAAGAACCTGCTAGACTCCTGTAAGTTTTCTACTACAAAGCCTCTCAAATTGAAAGAAAAATATTTATATTGTGTATTTACGATTTTGTGAAATATCTTCCATTTTCTTTCTTTGATCATTAAATATGCGTCCCATTTATATCACCAATCTCTAAACCATAAAAAAGCCCATTAGCCTACAAGTCCAGCGAAAAGACAAGTGTAATATACTCTCCAAAGGTGTCACCCTTAACTCTGGATGGTGTAATGATATATATATATTTCTGTAAATCTGGATTATAAAGATATTGTGTAATGTTAAGAGATACGTAATTGCATAAATACAGCTGTACGTCATTTGAAAGAGAGGAAAACGGCATTTTTGCTTCAGGAAATATGGCCTCATTTGGAAACAAAGAATTCTCACTTGATCTATTGCACGAGTTTATATTGTCTTTGCCTTATGTTAAACAATGCCCATTAAATGGTATCTTATACTTTGAAATAATTCTCAAAATTATTTTCTCAAGTACTTAGAGGTTTCGGATTCTGCAAGTGTCCTACATTTTCCGGATAATTAATCAGATTAAATCCATTTTAAGCAAGTCTATTTTCAAAACAACAAAAGGGAAAAAACTTCAATCATATATTATAAGGATAAGTCAAATTATAGAAGTAATGATGCATACTATAAATAAATTACTCATGTGTCGTATTCTGTATGAGACCTTTACCTTCAAAACATTAAATATCCCATATTTCGTCAAATGAGTATTAAAGAAACATAACAATTATATATTTGATATCGATATTCAAGTGTCAAAGGGTAGGAATGGGGTATGGCATATGAACAAAATTTCAAAGCGAGGGAAATAGTGAGGGAAATGATATAACGAGGGAATTAAAATAAGACACGACTATGAAATAACGCAAGTTTATCTCTAGGAATCACTAGCTTTCCATTCAGAGATTCTGATGTAATATAAATTATCATTTCTTCTTTTCAGTTATCTCCGGGGTGTTCTATTGGATTTTCGGGTACGCCTTTGCGTTTGGTGCCGGAAACGCCTTTATAGGGTACGATCATTTCGCCCACAGTGGTATGGATGACTCGTCGTACGCCACATGGTTCTTTCAGTACGTGTTTGCCGCCACCGCCGCTACCATTGTGTCTGGGGCAGTGGCAGAAAGATGTGAATTTATAGCTTACCTTGTCTACAGTTCTTTAATAACAGGTATACTAGATTGATAATTAATTTTTACAATAATGTTTTAATATCATTTTTATCTTTTTTCCCAACGATTAATAGACAAAATATGCATGTTCTTTGGTGTATACTCAAAAAACCTCTTTCTCTCCTTTTTTTAAACATAGAATATGCCATTCAATAACATACTGTATTATAAATTCCAGGATTTATCTACCCTGTGTTGACACATTGGGCATGGTCGTCAGAGGGCTGGATGAACCAAGGCTTCACTTACGACACGGGAGACAACTCCACCACGATCTCAATATCATATCAGGTATATATATAAAGATGCATAATGTACAGAAAAACATTGATATCACAAACCAATGCTCGAAATAGATTTTTTGTTGTATCTATTTTCATCAGTTAATTGTATTTGATGACAAATGTATTTAACATTAATTAACATTAAATTTTAATATGGCAGTTAAAAGCGTTTCCTTAACAAAAGGTTTCTCGTTGACAATTTTTATTTGACATGAACAATTTCCTTTTTGATTCACTTGTGCATGTATTTTCTTTATTTTTTCTTTACTAAGACTAAATTTTTGTTTGTTGCACAGGATTTTGCGGGTAGCGGTGTAGTGCATACATGCGGTGGGGTTGCTGCATTTTTGGCGGCATTGTTAATGGGACCCAGAATCGGAAGATTTGATAAAGAAACGGGGGCACCACTGGACATCAAAGGTCACTCCGTACCGGTAAGGCATTCTAACAGCCCTTTGTTTCAATAATCATGCACTGCATCATTTTTAAATGAAAATTTTATGGATTATTTCACAGTTGAAATCGATCTTTTGTAGCTGGCTGCCCTCGGAGGATTCATTTTGATTTTTGGTTTCTTGGCTTTCAACGGCTCTTCCCAAGGTTCCATTTCTAACCCTGGAGATGGAGCTGCGGTTGCTATGGCGATAAAAAATACCGTCATGTCGGCTTCTTCTGGTGCTTTTACGACTATGTTCATGAACAAAATTTCATTGTTTGGAGATCGGAAGTGGAGTTTCGCAACCACACTTAATGGTGCTTTGGCAGGAATGGTAAATTTAAAGATCAATCTTACATTTTTGGATTTCCCTTTTTTTCTTGCAGTTTTCTTTCTCAATAAAACATTAATACACGTATACAGTTTAGGCCACAATTTACTTTTAGCTGTGTCTTCTAAATTAGAATATACTGTACTGTCTATGATATATTTACTCATGCAGAAAGGATAAAATTATGATAATTTACTTGCAGGTAGCCATTTGTGCTGGTTGTAACCAAATGGAAACTTATGCTGCTTTTATTGTTGGAATTGGGGGAGGCATTGCCTATATGATCACCACGTGGTTGGTTCTATTCAAATTTAAAGTGGACGACCCTCTGGACGCATGTGCTGGTAAAATACAAATTGAAATTCTATATTTGTCCAAACACGTTGAATTACATGAAAATACCAGTACAATTTCTGTTTAAGTAAGAATAATTGGAAGCCTGTTTCATACAAATGCTTTTGTAATTAAATCTAACTAAAAACTGGAATATGCACGCGACTAGATCTTTTGACAAAGTATGGTTATTTCTTGTCATTAATGAGGTTAACTTTCAATTATGCTGATATATTCATTGTATTTTTTTTTTTACAGTGCACTACGGAGGAGGAGTGTGGGGAGTAATTTCGATCGGGCTCCTTTCTAGAGATGTTGGGATTCTGTATAAATGGAATGCCGAGGCCGGGCTGGTAAGAAACATGATGCAAGATACATTGCAATATGCATTCAATGGCAAATGAATTAAGTCATATTCGATTTCTTTAATTTCTTAAATTACTTAAATATTTTCAAAACACCAATACTTTATAAACTTGTAAAGTAAAATAATCATTCTTATATTTACAGACCCTGGCTTGGCAGCTGATATGTTTGTTGGCCATTATTGTGTGGACCGGTGCTCTTTGCTTTGTTATGTTCTACATCCTTAAAAAGCTACATCTCCTTAGAGTTTCTTTTGAGTGGGAAACGAAAGGTAATTGTAGTCTAAAAAGAATCAATCTCATTTTAAATTTTATAATTTCCTCGCAACAGAGCTGGTGCAATCGTGTGTGTTTGTTAGTGGGTGGGTGAGAGAGACGAAGTGATTTAATTTGCATTTCGATTGATGTCGAATGCTGCCTTGATTTATAATTATATAAACGCTGTTTTTGGTGTTCTTCTTTCTCTTTTTTATGTCATTTCTCTAATTTTTAAACTTCTTTCTAGGTTTGGACATTCCAAAACACGGAGAGCCGGCGTACCCTGCCGAAGCTTACGGGCACGGCTGGGGGGAGAAGGGAGACACGCTGTTCACAATGGTTAAAAAAGCATCCATGGTTTCCTCCGAGTCTACTATAAAACTTGGTAAGAATAATTTGATATCTTTGAAGAATCAACATCAGGCTGTTTTTAAAGACCGTTTTCATGAAATAAATCTTAAATTTGATTTACAAGGGAGGATGACTTCTTTATATCAATAACTTTACAGAAAGAAAAAAAACTATTTTTGGGTGATGGTGATATAGTAGTGTATTACATATTATGATACTTTTTACTATGTAAGAGGATTTACCAAATGATTGTAGAATGATTGTATTGTAAAGGACATTTTTTGTCATGCTCTTGATTTTAGCGAACTGTACATACGGGTTTATTGTGGTACTCTAAGAATTTTTATGTAGCACACGTGGATCAAAAAATAGATCCGGAGTAGTTTACATTGTAGCCCATGATAACTATTTTACATACAAACAATAAAGACAATTTTAATTTTCATACTGAAAACTGCAATAATTATAGTTTTTTAAAGATTACAGTATGATTTAAGATTTCTGAATTAAATATCAAAGCCTGTTTTTCTTTTGTAGCTTTATCAGAATTGTCCCTTGGAAGTGCGAGCTTCAATACAAATATGACAGAAAAAACTCAGTTGTGAGAGCTACTGATAGAAGACAGAAACTGAGTGTTTTCTTCTTGAACTCAGAGTCTATGAATTCAGAGTAATTTGTATACAAGTATGAATTGTTATAAATATTTCGATTAAAATATATAAAAACGTCTTTTCTCCTTATTTCTCATTCAAAGAAATATATGTACTCAGTATAATTATATTAAATTGATTCTCCACCCTATAAATTTCAAGACTTTGAAATCGCTGCTTTAGCACCTAATTAGAGGAGTATGATTTAAATGTGTTTATCCTTCGTTCATTCATACATTGCTTCCCTCCCAGAGTTAGGTGAAAACATGTTGCTATATGCAATGTAAATAATTTAGTTTATATAAATCATTCATATACTATTATCAAAAATAGCAACATTTTCCATTCATGTGTATTCAAAGTTTAATATGTTTATGTTTAAAAATGAATACGACGGATCGAATATTGCAACGTTTGACATGTCGTACAGACCACTATCAGGGGCGTAGTGCATAAAATTACACTATAGGAAATGTTAATTGAAAGCTTCATTATAAAAAGAACAAAAGTAGTTGACTGCTGTCAGATTGTTGTCAACTTTTTCAGTTTCTTTATTTCATAACATGAAAATTTTTATATTTATTAACTGGATATTTTTTTTATTAAAGGCCGTACATAGCCAAGTATACTTGTCACCATATCGGCCAATCCATCTAAACAGCAAAGAAAATAAGCAAATTCAAAGAATTGTGGTCCCCCGCTTTCGGTGTCTTTGTGAGTGAGATGTCATTTTTATTAAGTCAAATATGAAAGCCCTATCATATGTCATTTAGAAATAATCAGCGAAGTTGAATTTTTAAAAAATAAGGTCAATCATGAAAGGTCAAGGAGTTGGAAATCACAGCATGCTCGGAAATATCTTGTCACAGGTAATGAACATGTCAAATGTGAAAGCCCTATCTCTTCTCAATCAAAAGTTATAGGAGCAAGATGTGTTTCTGAAACACTGATGACCCGGAATGGCAACATAGGGAATATTAAACTTTTCTTAAATGCAAATTAAATATATAGGTACCCAAATAGGGTCTTTTCACAAGAAATACGATTGTGAAATATGAAAGCCCTAGCACCATCTGTTCAAAAGTTATAACCAATGATAAGATTTTGAAAGGTAGGTCAAACTCTAAGGTCAAAGGGTCAAAGTTGTTGGTTTCTTGAGAAAGGTCTTGTCACAAGTATTACATATGTGAAGTGTGAAATCTCTAGCCCTTACCGTTCAAAATTTATGGCCAAGGTTAAATATTTCAAAAAGTAGGTCAAACTCCACGGTCAAGGTCAAAGGGTCAAAGTTCTTGGTATCAAATGAAAGGACTTTTCACAAGAATTACGTACGAAAGCCATTCAAAAGTTATGACCAATGTTAAAATTTTTAAAAAGAAGGTCAAAATCCAAGGTCAAGGTGTAAAATTGCTTGATGTACAATGAAAGGTCTTGTCACAAGGATTAAATATGTGAAGTATGAAAGCCCTAGCCCTAACCCTTCAAAAGTTATGGCCAAGGTTAAAGTTTTTAAAAAGTAGGCCAAACTCCAAGGTCAAGTTCAGCAGGTCAAAGTTCTTGTTATCTAATGAACGATCTTTTTAAAAGGATAAAACGTGTGAAGTATGAAAGCCCTAGCCCTTACCGTTCAAAAGTTATGGCCAAGATAAAAGTTTTTTCATTAGTACAGAAATCTCCAAGGTCAAAAGGTCAAAGTCGTTGGTATCCTATAAAAGGTCTTGCAAAGAATACATATATAAAATATGAAAGTCCTAGTATCTACCGTTAAAAAGTTATGACCAAAGGAAAAGTTAAAAATATTTGTGTAAAAGTGGGTCAAACTCCAAGGTGAAAAAGTCAAATTTGGTGATACCAAAAGAAAGGTCTTGTCACAAGGAATACACAAGTGAAATATGAAAGTCATGGCTCCACTAAATCAAAAGTTACGGGCAAGGTTAAAGTTTTTGTGGCGGACGGACAGACTGTCTGACAGACATACAGACGAATGAGATTTAATGTCCCCTCGCTTTCGCGAAAGTGGGGGACAAAAAATGGCCAAGTGTTATTTTGATCTTCTGACATATTTTAAGAGGGCTGGGGGTTGTGGCCATTTTCAGACCATTTCCTTCTCCTTTAGAAGAAGAGCTCCATATCAAGATATACAAAAATAATAAAATTTTTAAACTAAAATGTATAAAAGTTTTCTTTGCCAAATGATAGTTGGCAGCTTAAGATATCATACCTAAAAAATTAAAGTATATCTTATTGTTAATTTGTTGACCCCCCAGCCTCCTTAAAAAAACCCTCACGTGTTATACCACTCTATGTCTTATGGTTTAGAAGACAGAAGAATCGATGGCATTGTTATGTGTCAGTATGCGTCCTCCGAGGAACAAAAACTTATAATATATTATCATATATGATAATGTCATCAGCCTGTGCAGTGCTGTGCAAGACCATCGCATGGTTTTTTTTATCCTTCATAATGTAGGTCATCTAAGCAGAAAAAAACCCACAGTGAACGAAAGAAATTCGCTGATTTTGCCAAGAATTTAGTACTGAGAGAGTCATACTTAGGATAACATTGGGGGCGTTTACTTGTCAAGCGGTAATTAAAAAGTTTGGGAATTAAAATCCTTTTTTCGACTTTTCAGAAGGGCTCCGAAATAAAAAAAAAAAATGCAACATTGCTTTAAAAATCAAACATATCAAACTTATACCCTAAACATATTTTTCTTATAACTGTTACTTACATACAGCTGTGATGTTACTGCTGCTGCACCATCAACGTCCTCAGCCGAGGCCATGCCTCATTTTGTGTTTCGACCCCTAACCCGATAACCTCTCAGGATGGGGGTTCCACAGTGATGATAAGTCACTGCGTGTTGGTGGTGGGTATCCAGCTACTAGTCTCTCTCCTTATCCAAAACCAGCATGATGATCTTTCTGCTACTTGGGACATCTTTTGGACTGCTGTCCTCCTGCTTCTCCCTGTCACCCCTAGCCAAAAATTAAAACATCCTCCAAACTTGCTGTGCCGGGAAACCTCTACATCCAACCTCTATTGGATGGTTTTAGGTTTGTCATACTTTCTCTCTACATTTTGCCAGCAACGCGTCATATTATGCCTTCTTCCTTTCATGGGCTTCATCGCATCTTTCTATATAGGGAACTGTCAGCTCTATGACAATGATTATCGTCTTTGTACTTGACCACAGTACCATATCAGGCCTGAGATCAGTGGGAAGTATCTCAGTTCAATTCTGACCTAGATCTACAGCCAGCATCCAATCGTCTGCCTGGTTTAGTATTCCGGAGGTCTTCTTTTCTCTTTTCTTCGCTGTTTCATTCTTAAATTCTGCCATCTCTTTTAGAACCTGATTATGACGCCATGTGTATCTCCCCTGTGTTAAGGCCACCTGGCAGTAGGATAGAATGTACTGTAGGGTTCCTCTTTTTCCATAAAGGGGGCACTCTGGCGTTTCTGTGAGATCCCATCTGTGGAGAGTGGGTGATGTTGGTAGCAGATCGTACACTAAGCGTAGTAGAAATTGTAGCTGGAACTACGGCTATTTCCAGATGTCTGCGCAGGCTATAGTGTCCGTTGGTCTATTTCCCATCTTGCCCACCCCCTAGACTCCCATCTCCACTGCTTTAGCTTGTCGTTTTCTTCCTCTTGCTCGGGTCTCTATCTGTACCATGCCACGTCTCTCCTTTGTGTCAGTCTTCTTCTAAAAGCTGCTTTTGGATGTCCTCACTAGACCTTGCCTTCCCACCGTCACCATTCCTACAGTGGCTTTGTGTCTCAAGTAAAATCATTTTGTCTAGAAAATCAGATTAGATTTTTAATGTTGAACGTTCGGGTAATTTGTCTATCACCCTACTACATCTATTTATTTGCTCTTTTGTATTACGGACTGAAAAAAAGAAGCCAAAAAATCCCACGGTTTGTAATACTTTTTTTTGCTTCATACACGTGTTTCTTTAATATCACTGATAATTTTAAGAAGTAACAGGTAGTTTTTTTTTTGATTAGACTAATTTGCTCCCAAAATTTCATGCAATTTAATGGACAAACTATTCATAATCTATTTATAATATTTTTGAAATATTTAACTCCATCAAATTTAATCTGAAAATAGATTTCAATGTGATATTGAATTCTTATATGCAATGAGCATGATCAATTTCTTGTCTTTTCATTAATTTATTAATTGTCAAAGAATGATAATTAACCACAAATATGTGTTCCATGTTCACCTTTTACACCTGAGAACTCGCCACGCTTCAGTGATATTACTATAAGTATATTAACCATGTATGTTTTATGTCTGATTTCATAAGGACAGTACCATCGGTTTATGCAAGATCTTTAATTTTTTTGGCGGATCAAACATTATGAACATCGGACATTATCTCCAGTTTGTTGCCTCTGTGTTGATTATTTTCTTCACCATCGGCAATGTTGAAGGTATGTATTTTAATTAAAAAATATGATTAGGAAAAAAGGTTCTTCATTACCAACTTCCAATAAAAATTTCTTTAATATATAAATAAATACATGTATGTTATTTGAAGATGTTAAGCCTAGCAATTGCAGAATATAAAAGAAACATGTTTTTCTTCTTAAAAGAAATTAAAGAAATAATTAAAAATGCATAAGAATTCGCTGCAAATGCTGATTACTCATGTTAGTATCTTTTGTGATTTTTTTAGAGCATATATCGTAAGATTCAGCTGAATAATCATAAATTATGTAAAACATAACGTTTTAATAAGTTGTTAAAAAATTCTCTGATCTTGAACTTTTTTTAGATAAAAGCTAATATATACAATGCATAAAACATGTGTAAAATGTAGTCAGGTTAAATTTCTGGATTTTTTTTTTTTTACATTCAATATCATTCTTTTTAATTGCGCAAATCGATTAAATGGTAAAATTGTTTACTTCAGACATTATTAAGCTAAATACTGGTATATAAATAGATACTGATCGAAAAAAAAAATACTAATAACAATAATTAATTCTTTTGTTTTTTACATTTCCATTCTAAGAACGTAAACAGATATGTACATGTATACTGATAAGGAATTATCATATATAGGATTGTTTTTGTGTTGATCACGAATGTTGTTTATGTCAAAGAATATTGGAAACATGTAAGCTGGTATAAATGTTTTTCTCACATTCTATTTTTAGAAGAAGCTATATAGTAGAAGAAAATATTTTCATATACATACTTATCCTCCAGCCTTTTGAGAAAAATGTCCTCAAAAAGAAATATTAACGCACTAAGATGATTGCAATACAATTCAATAAACAATATACATGTACTGACTAAGTGGGCATCTCTGTAGCATACCTTTAATTGTTAAATAAATAACTTTATTCATTTTCTCTCTACTTTCAATGTTTTTTTCACAAATATTATTTTTCCATTGCTTTCATCTAAATAGACATAGGAAATGGAATTGATATAATCATTACATGTCTCGAGTTAAAACATGTCAATGGTGCACAAATGAGACAGTTTTAGTACAATTATCGATTAGCAAACCAATAATTACATAACATGTCAATCTATATACAGCGTAAGCGTGCATATAGAAAAGGGTTCCGTAACCTAAGATAATAAATCTAAGAAAGCATTGATAAGCAAGCATATGCTGATTATATATTATGGACATGACATGGACTGTAATGGCAAACCACACCGGTCATCTAATCATGACAATATTATTGTTTCGCGGTCATTTATAAGCATACACACTTAATTCTTATAGAAAACGTCTGAATTTTTCTTACACTGATGAAAAAACGGAAGCATGCTGAATCACTGCATGACTCGTATACATGGATGCCGACAAATTGTTTCTGACCAACACGAACAGACCATTAATTTTTTGGACTAAGTAATTCATCCAACATACCAATCTAAATTATATTTGTTACTCTCACAGAATGTTAAAATACAGATAAGTAATCTATTATACAGACAGATAGTTGATCATATTTGGAGTAAACAAATAAATCTAATAACTACAAAATTCCTTAGACGTTAATTACTGTGTCAGGCTTTACAGGCAATCAAAAGCGGTTTTTGTTATTAAGATATATCACTTTGTGATGGACAAAAACAATGCCTACAATATGATAACAAATGGTCTTTAATACTCCATATCATTTCTTCCACATTTTTCATGTGACCATTTTTGTCGTTGACTTCCAAAAATGCAACCAGTTTGCGTTAACGAAAATAACCGAGAATTAGCATTGAATTGTTTGAAAGCAAATGTTTTCCTCATAATTTTTAAAGCAAAGTTCTATAATGAGGTTATTGTCAGCAAATAAGATATTTGATAAAGGAAAGTTCAATTAGAAATTATGTTAAACTGATACATCAATAATATTTCCAGGTCAGCTGGGTCGAACACAGCGACAAAGGAGTCGGTTTGTGTTGCGTCAGTCTTCTCGCCCCACCACAAGAGTTGGTTCAACAATGGCAGACCTTCTAAGACAGAGACAGAGACAGAGGATGAGTTTGCAAGGAACAAGCAACGCGAACGAAATACGCCGTCAACTTCTGCGAATGATTGCAGCAAGACGATCGGGCTCGACATCCTCATCGGCAGGTACCCGGAACACCATTGCAGGTGTCCGGAACAGGAGTCGGGTGATCACGCAATGCCCAAGCATTAGTTGTGTACAGGTTCCGGCTAACTGCCGAAGGCTTACATTCTACATGACTGAGACGGGGAGACGGTGTAGGGGGTGTGATTTCAACCGCTGTGAAAACTTTCAATCGAGATGGGAGAAGGGTTTTTCGAGAATTGAGTGAATAACGCAAAAGTTATGTCAAAGCTTCAAGATGAAGGCTGTGATAAACTCAACATCAATTCATCTTTATTGCTCGTTAGAATCACAGAAAGAACCGATGTCATCAGTTTCTTTTGCGTGCTATACGTTTTGAAATACTATACTTGTCGAAGGAATTAAGGAATAAATATATGGTGTTTTAGTATCATTGAAATCAGAGAAATAGTAAACATTATATGTGTGAGTTGGCGGAAAAGAGTGTGACATGAATCAAAGGCCCGAGCAATTCGATCACAATTCATTGTACATAATCATTATATATTTAATTGGATGTCCAGTAGTATCTATTGGACTATGTGTATGTTGTAAGCCTTTGTTTTTGTTTCTGATATTTTTGTTCATTAGTAAGGTCATATAAATGACCTGACACTTTTATGACCTTTATTATTGATAGTATTTATATCGAGACATTTGCAATAGAGACAGAATATCTCCAGGAAAAGTTTATACTGTTTTTTCGCAATTCCCCAGTCATTGTTATGGCTGTGTTGATTGTTTACACGTGTGTTCTTTGTGTTCTGCTCTTTAGATCTACAACTTTTATATGTAATTAATAAAAAAAATGCTTTGTTACTTTTGTCGTAAGATACAATAACAACGAAAAAAATTCATAAATGGTAAAGGAGACTTAAAAGATCGCTGGGGAAAGATGAGATTTGCAGGTACACAAAAAATATTAATTCCATGTTCACTATCTGAAAATGTCATATTATTGTTAAGACACTAAAGATTTCATCAACACCACACTTGATAGAGTTATGACAAAGGAAAAGAATCTAAAAGACATATTTCTATCAAATGATTGCGTGATAAGAGATATGATAAACCTGAATGATGGTTTAATTATGAAACACGATTGCACTGTTTGTAGTACAAATAAAAGGTCTTTGATAAAATATGGAATCAGAGAGGAATCTGTCGTTCTATTTTTGCATACATAGAAAAGTCACAACTCTCAAAAGTGTCTTACAGATTAATTTACTTTTGACTTGATAATACATCTACCTACAATCAAACGAAGGACCGTCAATGGTATTGAGTAGTTTTTGTATAAAACATTTTTTGTAAGGAAAATCCAAATACCGATATCCAGAGTGAATTTCTTAAAGCTGAAAACTTTCTTAAATGCAAGTTTGGAAACAAGCATGAACTGTTTAGAAAATTTTGTAGAAAGAAACGTTTAAAGATGTGGCCTTTCCCCAAACCCCCGCATTCATGTATATATATATATATATATATATATATATATATATATATATTCAAAAACTAAAAAAGAAACATTAAAGACAATCGCTATAATTTTAGATCTGTCCCTGGAAGATGCTGGGTTATCCCAGTTATAATGAAAAAAAAAAACCAAAACTTTGAGTAATCTTTTAAGGTAAAAAGACAATAGTTTCGATGTATAAAAAAAACTTATTAGCTTTTATTGTTATCAAAAAAGATGGCTTTTTCGCATTACTTATTGATTTAACTGCAGACCTGTAACTTGCTGGTCTAAAAGAAATTGGATGGTCGTTCATCCATTCTTTTTTTTTGAAATGGAATGGTCGTCAACCCCAATTTTTTTTAAAGACCAGCGAGCTACAGATCTGCAGCTATAGCTGAACGAACCTCCTATTATACATATATGATTGTTCGTTTATTCATGAACGTAAATTGTGAATTTGAGCTTAAATTTAAAAATGAAAACCATATTCTGAACAGAAGCTCAAGTCTGTTCTATCAAGACTTACGTTCTATGCAAAAAGGCCCCTGTGTGACATATAAATTTACAAGTTTCGAAGTGTTTCGACTGTTGTCTTTGAGTATGGATTCTATTCATTTCATCAAAAAGGATTATAAAAAGGCAGCAATGTATGATATAAAAAAAATACAGCAATTCTATGGAATTCCTCTACAGCTGATTTTGTCACATACTCAACCATGGATGGATGTATCTTATTCAACACGAAAACTGGAGATAAAGAACTGTAAAGAACTGTAATCAAGCTCAGAAGGTCAGAGGCGGGATCGAGTGCCTTTGAGGAGTAAGCATCCTCGGTCGACGGACAGAACTTTCATCGATTTTAAAAATAAGCAAGATATTTTTAGAGAAGTCGTCTGATACCATCCTTATCCAAATTAAAGGATATGTAAAATGTGAGTTTTTTTGGCCAATGACCTTGTTGTAAGACCCACTTTTCGCAAAATATTACAGAAATGAAACAAAATTACATGTATCATCAGTATACTGATTATCAAAACTTGAGTTTTATGCTAACAATGAGATATAAGTTTAGATTTCAAGGGATGCAAGTTAATAAAAGTTAACTCACTTCTTTATTTTGATTATCTTTTCATGCAGTAGACACAACATTCTTAATTTTTCCCCTAACACCAAATTGAATTCAAGGTCCATATACGCAGATGTTCAAAAGAATTCTTGATAATAGATTTTTTTCATCTCGAATTTAACAGAACATATTAGAACTCTATGTACATCAATATTAATTAATTAACTTGGCAAAAATAAGAATATATTACAAAATGAGGTATAAAAAATCAATGATATAGCGTAATCATTGAGATGTGAATCAATTTGTAAGCTGCTCGAGGAAAACAGTCGTTTTTTGGAGAACGGCGCGCGCAGTCGCCGTATTTTGTCGCAAAGATTCACCAAAGAGATGCATCCTCGCGCTGCTGGAACCGAAATCCCATAATTATGCTTCAGATGTTCTTTACACGAAGGAGATGTAACATTTGTCACACATAAGGTATTTATGATTTTTATTAATATTACAGGTAACTATAGCATCGCTGCTAATTGAATGCTAATGGATAATTTAGAATCCAGCGTCAGAGATTCTGTGGATTAAGATTTGTAAGGGAAATTATTTTTTCCTGCGGAGACTTGTCATTGTATCACGTTTGCAAAGCGTAAAATATATAAGAAGGCAGAAATGCATGTGTGATGTAAAAATCGGGGCGATATGTTCTTTCGACACTTTTAAGTAATGGATTTTTTCTTGCTTTTTCTCATCTATATGTTCAGCAGATGCCACAAGAATTCACCAAGCTCGGCTGTTTACCATCACGAGCAGTGTGCACATGGAATGTGTTTTTTCCAGTCTTTGACAATATAATCAATAATAATATTACTCGTCTATATTACCATGCCTGTGATAGCCAAATTGATCAGCCTAATCACCTGCAACTCTGCTCACGGGAACTCATAAACTCAGGAATATTGATAATTTTTCTGGAGTTTGAACACTGATTAAATCCAATGTTATATAATACCTGAAAGCACGGTTGTTGAGGATCAGGATTTTTTTAGTATTACATCGTGTAGTTCAAAGGAAAACAACTGCCAAACATCGACCTATAGGTGCCAATTACACGCCTTTCACTGCCATAACCTCTCAGAATCTCAGTATTAACAGGTCCGAACAATTGCGTGTTATAAACACTGACAGTTGTAAAAACAAATTGTACGTTTCTGCCACCGAAAAATCTTAATGATGTTCGAAAAGCCATATGTCCGGATATCACTACAACTCGCTGGTCATTCTACCACATTTTACGAAATTCTGGTCATAAAAGGAGTGCATGACACGTACACATATACATAGATCTTTACATTAAATGAAAGTATATATTGTACTCATTTTTTAAATTAATTTAAACTGATATTTTTTTGCAAGTATAAAATTAGGCAAGTAATATAATATGTTAATTATCAAAGAGTATAAACTCAATTCAAATCTCAACCACATCACGTGTATGGTGTTGTATCATTTAATACATCCGTTATTTTAAAAATGAAGGGTAAGGGATTCACTGAAAATATTGTAAAAGTAATTATGTCCACGTGTTAAAAGGATTTTCTTTTTAATTGCCAAGGCCATTTATAGCGATTTTTCATTAATGCAATATTTTTATGAGAAAAACAAGTCAGTGCTGTTCCATTCAGGCATTTTTTGTAGCAATGCCCGATAAAAAAAGATTTTAATCATTTTTTTTTATCATAGAATGGAATCCCTGGATCAGGATGAGGTTGACACCCTTAATCAAGCCGCACAGACCGCAAGACAGAGAAGAGCCGAGAATTTCCGAAGACGGAAGGTGGTCTCGGAGGTTTACGATGCAGTTCTGAAAATTGACGCAAGCACGCAGACGGTATTGTATCGACTGAATTTGAATTATGTGAGATTTATGTAAATTCAACAATGAGAATTGTATTGTCATTTGCTATAAGGTTATTGATCAAAAATAACTTTTTGGTCCCATTTGCCATGTAACTTTAAACTACAATTTAGTTATTTTCATACGCAAAAAGTAAAGGCACTTTAATTCTAGCATTCTTTTTTTGTTTTTTATTTTGTTATTAATTCATGTCAAACGTTGCTATATTTAATTTTTTCCATTTGAACTGTATAATTTTTCATTAATATTCTGTATTTTCTATTTGTATTATGTACTTTTCCAATTGCATTCTACTATATATTTTTCCATTTGCATAATTGTATAATTTTCCGGATAGGAAATTTTAAAAACAAACATGTGAAACAACACATGTATGTGTGTTTGTGGAAAACTGATGTGCCTATATGGCAGTTCTAGGTTTTTCAAAAGTAGTTCAAACGACAAGATCAAGATTAAGAAATGTTTTAATCATAGAAAGATCATTTCACAAGGAAAGCCCATGTGAAACAATGACTCTGCTATTACCAACAATTCAGAAAATATGGAAAAGGAAGCTTTTCAAAAAGTAGGTCATACTCCAGAAATAATATACATATCAAAGGAAAGGTCTCGTCACAAAGAATGCAGAAATGACATATGATGACCATAGAAGCTACCGTTCAAAACTTATAAGCAAGGGTATTTTTTTTAAATGAAGGTCAAACTCTTGGGGTCAAGATCCTGAAGTAAAAAGTGTTAATTTATCCAAAGAAATAGGTCTTATCACAAGGCATACAAAAGTGATATATGACATTCATATCTATCACCGTTCAAAATCTATAGCCAATGTACGTGTTAAGAGTAGGTCAAATACAAAGGTCAAGATCGAAAAGTAAGAAAAAAAAGGTGGTAGTCAAAGGAAGTTCTAATACATGAAATAAAAATGTGAAATATAAAGGTCCAGCCATTCAGAACTTACACCCAAGGTTGAAGTATAAGTACATTTTTACAGAGGTACGTTAAACATAAAGGTCAAGAGGTTAGATATATCGCATCGTCTCAAGCCATGGTCCGGAGTCCGCATACAGCTTTCTCCTACCCGTGGCTGCTTGATTACAAAAAGTGTCGTAAACTCGTAATCTTGAATATAATTTACACATCGCTACTGTGACGTCATATTCAGTCAACGACAAGTTTTGTTTCCATCGCAATTGAAATCAACAAATTACATCAGCAGTATTTCGTACTCTGCGACTGGGCATTGAAAGGTCGCATGAAAGGTCAATTCCCGACTATGCTTTACTCGCATTGGTCAATACTCTAAATAAGCTACCGTACGAGATATTCTCGTCTCATGCAATCACGGCCAGAATGGGAGAGGATCGTACATTTTGGTCGGGGTTTGCGACGATGAATATGTTAATACCAAAAGAAAGGTTTTGTTACAAGGAAAACACACGTGAAAATAGTGCAATTCTCAGTTAACCTTTGACTTTCAGTAAGGCGTGGTATTCTCGACGTTACATAATTAGCGTCTGAAAATTACGAAGCCTTTCATTCACTGTTGAAAAATAGATTCCAGCGAATGTCAACGAGTGTATGAATGATCCAATGATAATGTTTCGTATGGCAAAGAGGTGGGGCTTAAATCGTTTCCTCGTTGTCAACAACAATTTAAAGTTGCTGATGCTATTTATTTCTTAACCAATGAGAATCTATTTGAGAGACGTTAATTAATAGTGTGACTAGTGTCGAGAAATTCACGCCCTACTGAAAGTCCAAAGTTGACTGAGAATCGTACTATGAAGGCCTTAGAGTTTTTTTTTTCAGAATGTTAATGCGGCTCTGGACAGGTTATACTTTTTATTTTTCAAAATGTATTTATGAATTAAACTATGCATTTGTTTTTATTCTGCTGACAGATGAAGGAAAAAGAAGACCCAAGTCAGAATAGACTACATAGAACTTCCCAAGGACTCTTGTGTTTTACATTATTCGTTACCTTGGTGACCAATGTAACAAACATTCGGAAGTACGGTCATCAGGATGATTCTTACTACACGGGACTAATGTTGAACTGTTTGTGTGTGTGTCTGCAAGTGATATCGTTATTCGCTGCCCTGTGTCAGTGTCTTAAGGAATTTATGATTTATGAAGTACCTATTTTAATGACAACTCTAAACAAGACTATACTGAAACTATCTGCCATAATCGTTTTAATACAGATTTTTCTATGGATTTGAAAACCTCAAGTGCATTTTCTTCTCGCTAGTTAAGGATTTGATTGGTGAAACTATATCGTATGACGTGTTAATTACATAAGTGCTTTGATGTACAAGTTCACGTGCTATTAGGCTATTTAGAGTAGTGTAAAACATTGGTTTAATATAGATTTAAAGTGTTGATTTCAACAATAATTAAAGATTTTTTCTTTGAGTTGCTTTATATGAGAGAAGACGATTGCAACATTGCTGGAAAAATATTTTTCATATCAACAATACGTTGCATTGGAGATGCCACATATTTGGATAAACTACAAGTATGTTGTAGCATTATACCAACATCAGTTACATGTGGATGTGTGTTCGAAGTTATCAGTATTTGAAGAGATTCTTCCACTCCTTCGTATAAATGCCAATGTGTCTGAGGTTTATGATATATATGTTGGAGTTTGTTAGAAATACTCAATTTAATAATGTCAGTGTATCACGCCAGATTTTATGTATGTTTTAATTGATTGGTACTGTACAGTGCCAACCAAATCTTGTACAGCAAAATGAGATAGGCCTTATGCTCTAAGATCAGATGACTGTTTGGTTTATATGATGTATCTGGGGTTTTTTTTCTCGTTATTCTATCATATCTATTTTTACTTTTTTCCTCTTTTCATAGCGAATTCAATTATATGAAAATTTATTCTTTAAAGCATAAACTGTGTACAACATGATTCTATTATGCTCTGGTCACTTTTATACAATCTCTCTCAAGCTAACCTTGCATTCAGATTTTAGTTAACCTGAGGCATGACCTTTGGGCAGAGGTGGGTCACAATTTTACATGGGAATATAAAGGAAAATGTTTATAAAAGCTTCTTTTAATATCCAAATTTTCTAAACAAAAGTACGCATGCATTTCCATGGAGTTTAAATAAATAATGACCATTAGGTCGAGATCACGGAAGGGGTCACAATCAGTTTTCAAGGGTTTAAATTTAAAGCACTTTTAGGTAGGTAAGGTTTCTTATTAGTGACTCCCTGGTACGAGGGTTACGACATTTAGCAATAGGTTTTAAACAGTATATACATGTACATGTATCAACTTACATTTACAAAACCAGGAGCTATGCTCACGATCTGTAAAACTACTCTCAGCATAAATTAAATGATTATAGGTGTGTTTCTGAAACACTGATGCCCTCGTATGACAATTTAGCTTTACAGCAAAGGTTAATTTTCTCGATGCAAGTTAGACTTCAAGGTGAAGGAATAGAGATTAAAAATCGTTGTTACCCAAGGAAAGGACTTTTCTCGATGAATACACTTGTGAAATAAGAAAGCACAAGCATCAATCATTCAAACATTATGGTTAAGGTTAAATATTTTTTAAAAGTGGATCGAACTCCCATGTCAAGGTCAAATGGTAAAAACTTGTCGTTTTTTTTCTACGGTCAAAGGCAAAATTATTGGTATCCAAAGTAAGGTCTTGTCACAAGGAATACACCTGTGAAATACCTGTACATGTATTAAGCCCTGGTACTACGTGTAACTGTTTCAAAAGTGTTATAGCCATGAAGATTAACTATTTCTTTTTAAATTTGACGAACTCTAAGGTCAATGTCAAAAATATTTATACCGTTGGAAAGGTCGTGCAGTGATAAACACACAAGTGAAAACATTTGCATCAACTATTCAATAGTAATGGTCAAGGTTAAAGTTTGTAAATTTTTGGAAAAGTGTACCACATTTCTTGATGAAGGTCAAGAGGTCAAATATGTTAATAACAAAAAAGGTCTTATCACAAGGACTATACATGTAAAGTACATGTATGAAAGCCATAGCGCCATCCAATCAAAAGATATACATGTAGGCAATCTAAGGTAAATGTATACAAATGTATGCAGAAAAACAGATAGACAGATTGAGGTACGGGGAAAATACTCTTTACCCCCGAATCTTCGATTTTGGGGGTATAGACACCGTTTGTGTAAAACAAAGACCTATTGAAAATTAATTTGAATTGTATCACATACATGTACCTCACTTTGCACAAGGAATATGTACAGGAAATCGTCACTACGGTCTTATGTATTAACTTTTTAAAAAGACAATTTAATTTGATTTGAAAACATCAAGTTTCCTAATATTTTTCACTCCAATATTTATTTGAATAATAAATATATGCGCATACAATCAATTTATAAACGTAATCGGGTTTTTTGCCTCCATCACGAAGAAAATACGAACAAGGCCATGGTGTTTGGGTACCCCCCCACCCTTTTAATGTAACCTTTGTTTATTATTGAAAAATAAGTACTGATTATGTAACATTTGAAACAAACATGGGCCTCTGTTGACCCAATCTCCGTGCAACAGAAGATAAAAGTACTATGAGTGGCTGTATTGGTTAAGGATAATTTTCCTGTTGACCAAAGAAAGCTACCATTGTAATGCATCCGTTGCGGATGTGAAAAGTAACAATACTTGCTTGTTTACGTGCATAGGTCACAGGGATGAATTTATCTTGTCAGTTAATCCCAAGTACAGAAACAGAAAAGGTTGGCAAAATGATTCTCTCTCAAGTTCACCTTCCATTGTGTTTGGGTAAGTCTTTTTGATATTTATACTTGAAAAAAAAAATTAAATATAGTTGACATGTAGTTTAGTCTGCTTCTGTGTGTATTAAACGTAATTTTTCCTGAGGATTGGTGTGATTATTATTTTTCCCGTAATTTTTGTTTTTCCGCGTTTTTTTTTGGGGGGGGGGGGTGTTTTTGTTTTGATTTTTTTAATATCAATGTTAGGTTCAAATTCTTTTTTTGTTCTAATTTTCTTTTCTAAATTATTTTTTTTTCGAAATAAAATTCTAACTTAACCCCATTCTCTTCTTAAATTTTAGGGATGATTCTTTTGATGTGGCCAGCAACTCCACATGGATGCAGACACACAAATCGCAAACGCGAGGACCGGGGCTTAAAAGAATGTCTGTCCCATTGGGGAGTCCAAACTGTCACCAACGTCATCGATATACAGAAGACATTGTTTGATGCCAACTTAACGCATGCCTGTCGGTGAGTAATCTCCAATGTATTGAAAATGACTGGATTTTTTTTAATGACTTACATTAAGGATTATACATTATGTCTGTCTCTTTGCTTGTTTGTTTTACGAACTAAGTTTGTCAGCTATCTCTTCTATATTTGATCAAAGTGTTGACGTCAAACGTCAAATTACCCTCCCCCTTTCCCTCCCCATCCAAACTCAGCGTTAACGGCAAATAAAAGAAATTAAGATCTGTAAATGCAAATTGATACCGAGATTATTATCTCTAAAACTAATTTTATTTTATCTTTTTAAAGAGCTGATGCTCTAGACTCGGCTAAGCAGTGTGTTACCACCGTGCCTGTGGACAAATGTCCGTCTGTTCTCCTGTTCTGGCACCACCTCATCGGTCCACTTAATCAGGCCTGCCAGAACATCAAAGGTACCTTAACCTAATCTGAAAGCTTGGTACTCTAATTAAAAGCTAGCTTTAAAAATGTTTAATTAAATAAGACAAATTTAAATTTTACTCTATAATTTTCTTCTTTCTTTGAACAGTTAGCATGCTACGATCGATGTTTTTGTCTTTCCAGAGTTTACAAATTCGTTAGTGTGCATTGATAGAAAGAGACTGACATTATGCCAAGGCATTACCCACAGCATAGGTCCATATAGCAGGAGGAGAAGGGATAACGAGAGAAACTGCCAGTAAGAATTTAAGGTTGATTGGCCCATCTGATAAGACAGATAACTCTCATTGGAATAAATGATTGTTATTCCCTTATTTAATATCAAGTTGCAAAGGTGATTTCTGCAGATTTTGCGCCGAAATTAAGGTCTGCTGATATTCTAGTTTTTATTTATTTATTCATTTTTTCTGCAAAGTCATTATTCATACACATATAAATGAGAATGATGAAACTATATTCTCTTCTGTGTCATTTGTTTTGAAAACAGTATTCTGTTAATATTTTCAGGGCCATCTCAGAGTATCAAACATGTATGAATCAGATATTACAGAAAGGCCCCGACTGCGAAGGTGATGCCGTAAAACCTCTTGTAAACGCCCTAGGCCTCCATCTTCTTCATCTCGGCGTGTATTACGAGTGTGCTCAAGGTATATATGAAGAAAAGAGTGACAGTGGAAAAAGGTCCCTATAAAACATGTACTTTAATTTGTAATTGTCTTCCGGGATCCTTTTACAGTGCGCACAGTGCACTGACTAACATCGGTGCAATGTCAAAAATATCGTCTACATTCTCATAGATATACTTAAATAATTCATTTAATTAGCTTTAGTTGTTGACAGTGTCGTAATATTTGCAAAAAAAAAAATAGTGTATACATATATTTAATTTTTTTATCATGCAGATTACCCTTTCACTTTGCCACCAGAAGATACTTTAAATGGTACGTAAAATAAGACATATACCTTCATCTGCACATGCATTGATAGCCAGATATTATAAAACTGTCAAACTTTCATCATAAAACGGGAAACGTACGAAGTTTGACAGTTCAATTAAGAGGCAATTAACGTTTGTAACCTTAAATTCAGGAATCACAGAGAACAACTGTAAATTTAAGTCTAGTTTTGTATTTGATCAGACACTTCTCTTGATGTCCCCTTGAATGGAAAAGGGGGTACAGAAAGTTGGACAATATTAAAATTTTCATATGCTCTTCTAATTTTAATTTATAAAATTCAGAAATATTGACAAAAAGCATTATCAGTTGTCTGCAGCATTTTAATTGGAATAGGATGGGTCGGATGGCTTATTTCTAAGATTTATACTAGGCAGAATGATCTATTTATAATATTGGGACCAGGCTATATTATGACAAATATTTCATTGACATCACACATTTTGATTAAGTACAAGTTTATGACACTTCAATCCTCTCTCTTTTCTAGGCCTTCCTTTTGACACACCACTAGGATTTGACTCCGATTTCTTTGACTGAAGTTTTCTCACTCAAGATCTAATCAGACATTACTGGGCCACACTACCACATTATATGGCCTCCTGTTCAGAAGACCCACCATCTGTCACCGAGAAAAACTAACTTATTGATCTGTCAACCATTTGAACCATGGTATTCATTCACAACAGAAAGCAATCAATTTGTGAAAGATACTGATCTAGCTGCAGCATGGGTTTGAAAGAAAGAAAAACATTTTCCCTCTTTTAAACATTTTAATGTTGTATACATTGTATAATTTTGACTAGGTATAACATTATAAACATAAACAATATTATAACATATATTTTAAATTAATGCAAGCATTATGACCTTTTTTTTCAAAGAACACAGTCATACAGCATAATAGGAAAAAATTCACGCAAGTCTGTTCAATAAGAAAACCCAGATTGGTTTGTACCTAGAAGTGAATGCTTTCAAGAAAATCAGTTAAGATGTCCAGTTAAATATACACTTGTGCAACAAATATGCAGATTCACAAACTTCAAAAGTTTAAGTAAAAGGGAACAGTTTAAATTGCATTCAGAATATTGCACAAAGACAATAATATCATTTTTATAGCAAATATCGTAAATCTTTGGTTAAAAGCAGTTCCATGTGTAGTACTTTTAATAACATCAATAAATGAATGATTGAATGCAAGTATTCTTTTTAATCTACATAACATGTATAAAAATCTATACTGTAATGAAAAGCATTTTAAAGTAAATGTTTAATTTTGCAAGCATTACATGTAAAATGTGGCAAATTTGGCACAAAAACTCAATCACTTTAATATCAATCTACATATATGTATGATAAATAATGCTGCTTCCAATTTTTTTTTCTTTACATGTTGCACAACTGCTTGGTATCATAAAACTGCAAACAACCTAGAAATGCTTCAAGGTTTGATAAATTGTACAATAAACAAACCAAGGCACAAACTTTTGTAGAGTACTGTACATAAATATAATATAAAGCAAGCACTTCCACATTTACATATCGTCTGGTACACAGTTTTTGGAATGGTTGTCAATGTTTTTGTGTGCCAACTAGTCTGTTCCATTTATTTGCTTGTAAAAATGGATCAATTTTGTATTCTCATGACACAAATAAATAATCTACTGATATAGATGTGTAATCAATGTCTTTTTGTGTTCCCCTTCTCTCTTCATATGAACTGGGTCAGGTGGGACGATTTCATACCCCTCCAGATCCTACACTTTAGTCTGAAGTGTGCCCCTATGGCTAGGGATTGACCTTTGTGTACTCGGCCAGCTCTGAACTACTTTCTAACCTGCAGTCCTTGGAACCCATGAGTGGACAGTTGAATTTCTTCGAATGCATGACGGCCAACTTCACCTATAAAACAAAGTAAAAGAACACTTGCAGAAATTCTCCTTGTACATGTATGTATGTATATTAGGCAGTAAAACATCATGTGAGGCTCATACACCACATTTGAGCTATGAAAAGAAATGCTTTTGCAGAAGATTGTGTAGGGTTTATGTCCTTGACCATTCAGTGACAAATGCGGTCAGTTACTTACCAAAAGAGAAGAGGGCTTGTTTAGATCGAACCCTGACCACAGTAGAGGTGTCAGTCTGACAAAGGTACGATAGCTGCTCTATACTCTCTGAGGCCTACAACATGGAAATGGAAAACAAAATCAGTCTACTGCAAGGTACTATTGCATTTTATTTACTGTGAAATCCGTAATACTTTGTGGGGTTTTATTTTCGTTGTTTTCGGGGTATGAAGAGATCCACTAATTCATGTTCATCACGAAATATAAAATTTCATATACACAACTTCTGAAATATTCTTCATCCATGAAATTAAATCCCCAAGAACCAACATTTTTCCTCAAACAATGAATTTAACCCCATGAGAATGAGATTTTACAGTAATACATGTATAGGGAAGCTTTGAGGCCTACAACATTGATATGTAGAACAAATCGGTCTAAGTTGTGAAAACAATATAATATCCTGCAAGTAATTTTTCCTGACATTGTGCATTAGACCTACCTCTAGTTTACCCAGGGCTTCACAAGCTCCCGCCCTAATCTCTGGTGTCTTATCCTCCAAACCCTCCACAAACACCAGCAAGGCCTACAAAACAAAGACAACCAATATCTATCAACATGACATCTTAGAATTAAAAGGATTAGGCCAGGTAAAATTAATCTTTAGATTCTCATCCTAATTTGCTAAAAAATTGGGGCGGGTGGGCGGATTTTATTTTTTATTTTTTATAATTGTTAATTTATATATATAGGCCTAAGTATCAACAAAACAATGGACGCCCCGTACACATTTTTTTTTTCATTACCTTAATGCAAATATGAATAGATTTAATTCTTTTCATATTCTTTTAAATATTTAAAGAAAATTTTTGCTTTAAAAATTAAATATTTATTGTTAATTAACAAATTATCAAGTACACATTATACGGCACACCCTGAACAAAATGAGGTAGGGATACCAATAAATTAATTGTGTACGTATGCGTGACTTCTTATTTTCCAAAATCTATATAAATGTTCTAATAATTATTCTACTGAAAAATCTAGGCCTTCTCTTAAGTCTATCTACGATGTTGTAGATTTTTTTTTATTTCAAAGCAAATTCACACAGCTGGAGATCGTTATATATAACTTGACCAGGTGTCATTTTCCTCGTCTATTTTTACTTAGTTACAATCTCTCTACATACTTGTTCCTGCCAGTGATGGTATCTATATGTGTTTATGCTATTTTTTCTTCTCTGCCTTCTCTATACTGACAAATTATCTTTTCCTTACACATTTAAACTGCTTTTATTGCCGATTTTTCTCCATTCTTCACATGGCGTTTTTGCTATAAATAGCGACACGCGACTTTTAATACAGACGGGAGATAACTCTTAAACTTTGAACCAAATTCTTACTGAATAAAAATACATAAAAATACCCAAAATAAAATAAAAACATCGGGGCGGGACATTTTGAGAGGGGCGGGCGGGGATGAGAATCTAAAGATTAATTTTATATGGCCTTAACATGGATTTTTTTTTTAAATTAGCAGTAAATTTTCTTGTTTGATAAGAAATTGAGTATTGTTAAAGACCCACAAAACAATTAAGGCACTAATTTCTATAAACATTATATTTCAAAAGTCAAAATGATTTAGACAATTTTTTTTATCAATGCGCAGTAAATTTTCTTGAAATTGAGAATGGTTATAAGGCTCATTAGTCATGACGTATGAGGTCTACATTACCTTGTCCCTGAACTCTTTTGTTCTTGCGATGTCTTCCAAATAGGACTCTGCAAACCAATAAAGCGTGACATTGATTACTTCCGAATGGCATTATTTAGTCAATATTTACGCCTACGACAAAGTCTGGCCAAACCAATGACCACAAACAGTGAATTCGTTAACCACTTGGTAATGGAGATATTATTCATACCATAAATATGGACATCATTTATCTCTCAATAGAAATATCATTCATATTCCATAAACTAGCTGGTATACAAATACTATAATGGTTACCAATACATTTGCACAATTTAGAAATGTTCTAATTATCTCCCTTTATAGTGTGACAAGTCTGAATTAAAATAAGGAATTTTTTGAAGAGCACTAAAACCTTTGAGAAAGGAATTTTCATAATATAAACCAAATCAAATATAAATGATGAAAAGAAGATCAACATCAGTCAAACATCTATACATGTACGTTTAACTTGATATAACACAACTTTACAGAGCTCTTCAAAGGGTTGGAGTTTTAACTCATGAGCACAATGTGAACCACAAGTTAACTTCTACAGATTTCAAGTAATCAAAATCTAGATGATTTGGGATACCAAATATAAACTATATATTATACTCAAACCTAAATACATGTACCTTTTAAATGTTGGGAGCTAACCAATTCTAGATAACAGAAGGTTAAATATCAAAGATGAAACCAAAGCATATATTTTTTAGTCTACACTGCAGTGTGAATTTGGCATTTTCCAAGTATTCAAAAACATTGGTGATCAAGATGCCAAAGTAGAACTTACCTACTGTCCTGGCTACTTCATTACTACCACTAATCAGAAGAGCCCCCATTACTTTGAGGCACGGTGCGGGAGGAAAGGTTCCTTTGAGGGACATCACACATTTGATTATACTCTCTTGTTTCCCAGAACAGAGTTTTTCAATCATTTGCACTAAAATAAACAATGAATTTCTATTAAAACATTATAACATACATTTCATATGTTTATAAATTTTTATTATGTTTTTTTTTATCCCCCAACCCCTCCTGAGGAATTAAGCATCAATTTTCATATAAACAGTGAAGGATTCTTACACTCAGCAGCTACTGCATCTACATTTTGAAGGCCTCCCTCATCTTTGAAGTACTGCAGGAACTGGTGAAGTGTGACAATACATGTGGCCTTGACCTTCTCTGGGTCATAGCTGGGAACATCTAAGATCCTCATTACCAAATGTCTCAACACTAACAATGAAAAAATAAACTTTACAATTCTATCGCCTATAAAAATTGTTGTAATTTCCAGAGTCAATACATGTGCAAGAAATTATCCAAGATGTCAGAGAAGCCAGGATTTAAATAATTTATACAGACCTTTCTTGGGATCTCTGCTGTATTTACTCTGAAGTTGTGCTCCATACTTTTGTTCGAAGGCACCTACGAGTTTCTCTGGGTGAATGTAGAGAACATTTGTGTCCGTGCACCTCACCCAGAATTCACGTAAACTTTTATCATCACTGAGCTCTGCCATGACTGTCAAATTAATAAAATCAGAATTAAATGATCTTAATTCTTTTCCTTTGTTTGAATAGCAATGAGGTAAAAATTACAGATATGTGTATTAATCACTTACTGGCATGAAGATTTATATCGTGTGACTGGGAAATCTTGATTAAATGTTCTATAATCTCAGCTTGCTTTTGTAGTCTGTCCAGAGCATAAATTTCCCTGCATTTTAGTGGTCCAAAACTTCCTAAACTCTACAAAATTATAAACAAAGGCTTCTTTAATTTAAATGATTATTTTTACAGGAAGAGTTATTCCCCTTTACATGCAATTTACCTTTCAAGTTCAAAACTTGAGAAAATTTTATCATTAGAGAAAGAGTTATTTCCCTTTAATACAAATGCGGTTGTAAAAAAAATGATTGGATTGGATGGTTGAAACAAATGTTGTCTTATTTCTTTTTGAGTATTTTTTTTGCAATTTTAATTTTGTTCATTAAATGATGTTGCTTTGTACCTCCAGTAGTCTCTCACAGTAAACCAGATGAAACACGAGGGCTTGATCCACGTGTTCATTTCCAGTGCTGGGAGGAAGAGGACTTGAACCTTCACTGGAACCCAGGTTAGTGTCCTCTGACAACCGCTTGGCCAGTGACTCAATGCCAGAGTCTGCTGTCTTAGCTGTAGACTCAGGACTAGACATCACATTTTCAAAAAGTGTAGACTCCCTAAAACAGAAAATATTTCATTTCATGGAATGGATAAAAGGATCAGAGTTTTCTATGAAGTATCAGCTAGCCTTGTTAGGATGAATTAGGTCAGTCATTATGCATATTCATAACATAAATGTGAAATCTTACTTTGGTGATATTTATGAATTGCCAGTTGCAACACTATTCAAAGTATGCTATGAACTAAAACTTAATCTATCTAAAAACCAAAAATGCTAAGGAAGCAGTTCTGGAAAACTACTTACTGATTTGTCTCCCCTTCCTCTGTCACCTCGGTATCCAGGAAATCGAAAGCACCGAGGGCATCCTGTACAGACACACATATACTGCCTGTCCGAGAACTGCATCTAGACTCCTTCTGTAATCAGAAAAGAGAAACATTACAGGTTCTGCCAAGATATTCTAGTCACATTTAAAATACCTTATTTTTCATATTAACGTGATTTTATGTTTTGCCATTTCAATATACACATTTTGAATAAGGATTAAAGACTGAAATGTATTCAAGGAATTTTTTGATTTATTAACATAGCTAGTACTTACTCGAAGAACTTGTTCCAACATGACCACCACATCTTCTAACTTCTCCAGCTCTCTATACTGCCCATGGTAATCCTCCAGACTGGCACTCAAGCTGTTCAGAGCATCCTCAATGTGGATTGGCTCATCTTTAGTCAACGTGATTCCATGTCCCATAGCCACATTAAAGTGCATATTACCATACGTATCATGAGATCCACTGGACAGAAACTGTGGAATTCTGTTGGGGGTGGGGGAGGCACCCAGCCCAGAGTTTAAGTTCGGTTGTGACACAGTATATCTCTGAGGAATCTGTTGCCTTGGTGGGGCAACAAGTTTTGAAGTCACTGGAGGAGAATGGGGGTTCATGAATTGAGGGGAAGCACCAGGCAAGTACAGGACATTTGATTGGCTGGATAAATGGTTTCCATAGTGATTGGGTGAGGTGTGGGCTGTAGGAGGAGCAGAAGTTCTGAGGATAAAGTTATCGTCTTTTGTTTGTGTCAGACTGACAGGGTTAGAGTATCTTCTCTCAGGTCCCAGGAAGTCACTCTGTGTCTGTAACAATTAAATTGATGGATAAATTAGTAAATTTCTCTTTACCATTTTTTCCTATTTAAACTTTATTTATGTGATACTGGAACAGAATTATAAAATCATTTTATGAGCAACAATTCAGTCTGATTGATGGCCTCTTACCAGTTCTCCATTTAGTGCCATAACAGACACAGGTCTCCTCCGAGGTGCGCTGGGCTGCCGAAGAGGAACATCAAAATAAGGCATTGTCTCCTCCACCCCATCCAAAGGACTGCAAGTAAAGTCAATTAACAAATGAGCTCAAACAATAAACACAGAGAGCTTTCATTTTGCAGCGTTTTTTTTCCTTATATAACTGGTTATATAAAAACGGCACCGTTCCCAATGCCAAAAACGTTATTTTTTCCAAAATGTGACCAAAAATTCCCAATTCAACTGTGAAGCAACAGACTACGATGACATCATATTTTTTTAAAAATGAAACATTGTACAAGTTGACTAATTGTTTCACTTAAGCTTAAATCGAGAAAGTGGTAATTTGGTGGGACGTGTTGTGTAAACAGCGTAGTGTCATACATTTTGACAAATTGAAAGCATGAAAATTTGAAAACATGGGACATTGATAAAAGAATCAATAAGTACTTCCTGTTTATTCTTTAAAACACATAGTTACAGGTAATTAAGTTGGAAGTAACAGGGCTCTCTCACCACTTTTTGGGACTGGGGCCGGGGCCATTCAAATTGGGAAAATTATCATCATTTTGGGAGAAGTTGGATAACCAAAATTCATTAAAAAAATCCTCAAATTTTGCTTTTCTAGCATTTTGTCATCAATTTAACTCTGGTTTTGAATAAACAGTTAAACAGAACAAACATGGGTACATAGGCTATTTATGAAAGTACATTAACTTTGTCATTACTATCTTTGAGTGTTGATAACTGCGGTTATATGTCTTTCTGAGTGACAGTCGCTAGTCAAGTAGTCCCGAATTTCCTCGATCACATGGACAACTTTGCTAACCAATACAGCGCGAGACTGAACATGCTGAAGCGTGGGTATGTTTCTAGGTGCAGCTTACTAATGTTTAAATGAAATGTCTATTTTTGAAACCAATATGATGTTTTTTTGTTGAAACTACATGACAAGATACTCTGCTCTCATAGTTAGTACATATTTTTGTAAAAACAATAACCTGGTTCCCAGAACCAGTTTACGAATGCATTTCGTGCGAACTTTTAAAATAGTAGTACAGTTTCACTTTCATTTGCAAGTGTGTTTCGTTTGGGTTTTTTTGCGATTAAGTTTCATGGACTTTTATTTTTTAATTAATATTTTGCTATGGAAATTGGGAAATTTACACCTTTCTTTTGGGAAAAAAGGTACCTTTTTTGCATTGGGAACGGGGCCGAATATCGGCCCCAGATATAGGGAATCGAGAGCCTTGGAATAGGTGCAAAATTTGTTTTATTTCATTAAATGAGACAAAATTCTCATTGTTCTTCTTTGATGTTATATTTCCCAATTGAACCGGTACTGAAACCTTTCCCAATGGGTGGAAAAAAATTGCTGTTTTGGTTGCAAGCTACTATGATCTCTTTCATTTTGTGTACTTATCTCCAGGTAATTATAACACAGTTATTGAGCAAGCCATTTGTTTATTTGCTTCCAGATAATTACAACACTAGGTTTGAGCAAGCAACCCAAATGTGTACTTATAACACTGAGCTTGAATGTGTACTTACATCAGATAATTATAACACCGAGTTTTAGCAAGCTTACTTACTTCCAGATAATTATAACACTGAGTTTGAGTGGGTGTACTTACTTCCAGATAATTATAACACTGAGTTTGAGTGAGCCATTTGTGTTAATGCTGACTGTCATTAGTTGAGGATTGGCAGAGAACAAGTCCTTGGTTTCACATTTCTTCTGACCAAGAGTCACTGACTTGAGCAGCCTTAACTCAATGCCCTGAAATCATCAATAATGCATTTAAACAATAGAGTACACCTCAAGCTTTCACCATAAAGCCTTTTAACAATCTGCTGAGAAAGTAACAGCATCCAAATTAACTTTTTTCATCATTGTTTATATTCTGGGTCCTTTTATGATTTAGAGTTTTGGGAGGGGGATAGATGATGCTTTATGCAAATTCTCTGCAAATGATGTTCAGATGTTTGGAGACTAAATCTTATATGTTTTAAAGTTGAATGTATAGTTCTTCCTAAAAACATGCATGAAGATAAGTCTATAAG
The DNA here is from genome assembly GCF_032062105.1 of Saccostrea cuccullata. Lineage (NCBI taxonomy): Eukaryota > Metazoa > Mollusca > Bivalvia > Ostreida > Ostreidae > Saccostrea > Saccostrea cuccullata. Next base: position 11,793 of record NW_026938586.1, on the reverse strand, counting down.
ATACATTTACCTTAATATTAAAAACATCGCCAATGACAGCTTTAAACTTGAAATCCGGATTATCCCATCTCTGTGTCCCATTCTTCTCTATTCTGCCTTTTGACTTCCACTTCTGTGTGCCATGTTTGATCACAATTTCAAAAACATCTCCTGGACAAAGTCTGGCAAATCCAGCCATTCCTAAAGAGTAAAATGTTCATACATTACTCATACCAAACAACCTTTAAAGAATTATGCGATTCCAAAAAAGTAAAATCTCTATACATTACTACGCGTTATACCAAGCAACATAATAAGGAATCAAACCATTCTAGAGTAAAATCTCCAGACTTTAGCCACTTAATGAGAATTCATGCCAGTTTTTTTACTTTTCTTTCAAGATAAACAAAATACATGTATGTATATTTTGATTTTTCCTTATGCTTTAATTGATTTGGCTGTAAATTTGTTTCTTGATGGTCAGGGTTACCTTTGAGTTTACAGGAGAAAGTCCCCATCATGGCCTCCAGCTGGGCCTCTATAGAGCACATAGTCTACAAAAAAAAACAAAAATTGCTTATTTCTTTCTGTGCACAGAGTTGCCTCCCTTAACACATCACCATCTTCCTTGAACTATATGTGAACCCGACATCAATTTCATTAAGAAAACAAGTTTTCTTCAAATATTAAAATAATTAAACAGTGGTTCACATCAGGCTTGAGAAGAAGATTTTTGAAAGATAGCTTTGAAGTACTTGAAAAGAAGATATTAAGGTAGAGAGACACCTTGATGGACTGGTCCATAATCATTTCCAGCAGATCAAAGTGTCTTTGGGTATAAATCTACTTAAAAATTTCATGCTTTCTTTGTGGCCCGTTTATATTGGTGCTGGACACACTGATTTCATTAAATTAAGGGTTTTCTTATAAAATCTGATACTACTGAACTTTGCCATCACTAAATCTTTGATCTTTTTCCCCCCAAACATTTTTTTCAATATTAAATATCAAGGAAGTACTTCATAACAATGGACAGATTAAGTTGAAATACCCAGGAAATAAATATTTATCTCTAAGGACAAGTTTACAAACACCACCAACATTTATAATATTAATCTAACACATGTAGTATTTTTTAATGTGTGTAAAAATTGAAAGAAAATTCCTAGAAATGAAAATTATATAAACTGCTTAAAATTACAGTACCAGGTACCGGTACTTTCACTCTACAAACCCTACATTTCTTTCAGGAAAACAATAAAAAAAAAGAAAACTTTATTCTTTCTTCCTTAATTTTGCTGTCTTCCTTCAAATATTAAAATAATTCAAATAAAATGTCCTATCTGTAATACACGGCAATGAAAATGAATTTATTTTTGATGTAGCAGTTGAGTGAAATATGACCAAGAAATGTGACTGTGACACTCTGAATGATGTATGCTTGTCATTTTTACTGTTTCTTTGAAGCTGTGCTTTACTCTAAACAAAAAATTTTGACACAAATGTCCACCATGATTTACTACTTAAAGATTTTCCAGGTTAAAGCAGGCAAGAGTACAATAAAACATGACAACTGCTCCATGTTTTATTGCTCTGTTTCTTCCAAAAACTGAAAAATCTTTAAAAGAAAACAATGTCCGACTCTATTGATTAATTTCCATTGGACCACTATTAATGTCCACTATAAAGGCTATTCCAGCCAAGCCATACTAAATTTTCTATCTTAATCAATGATGCAGTATAAGATAAGAAGAGTGCAATATTTCACCTGGGAGCACTCCTTGAGCCCATATCGCACTCTCTCCATCGAGTCTTTCTTTCGGTGGGGTGACACAATGAATGCTCTCTGCATTGTTCTGGTGCCTGAAAAAAATATAACTGAATTAAATTCACAATGCAACTTTACATATATATAATCCAGACACATATTTTTTATACAAAAAAAAGACTTTACTGAAAACAAAGAACAGGGATAAATGACTTCAACAGACTGATAGTGAACATACTCAGTATCCATAATATTATTTTTTAAAGCAAATTAACACATACTAGTAATCCAATCAACTGTGAACTCACCCTCTCTCATCTGTTGCTGAACACGGTAATGGTCATGGAGTTCCTCTATCTGTAATTTATAATTTATACATGTATAAAGCATATTACAAGTACATTAGAATACATCTCTCTCTCTCTCTCTCTCTCTCTCTCTCTCTCCTGTGTATCTATATATTATAATGTAGTATATGTTTCTTTTTTTTTTACCTTGGCCAGATGGAATTCTAATCTCTTCATGTACCTCTCGGCAGCTTTGATTTGCTATAGAAAAAAAGGATGATTAGATCAGAACGGGGAACAAATTATATGCAAATAGTTAGTCTTCATTTAGAAATTCTAGGTTCTCATATACATATCCAGATATGTTTTGAATTTTATACGCTGTACTACTAATAAGACATTTTAATATAGGAAACAACAGATCTTTTCACTGCTAATTTAATTGACTCAATTTTATTTTGGTCATACATTTCTTTGGATATAAAAAAGATCATACAATACAAATGGTGAATTTACATATATGAATTGTAGCTAAACTGATGAATTACATCTGCATGCTACTGTTCATAAATATTCCATAGGGCACAACTGACTTAATTCTTTTGAAACATTATTTTTTTCTTCAGTTGTATAAGACGTATACAGATGTGGCATTTAACCGCCAAGAAGTTTAATATAGATGGAATAAGTGACATTTCTCCCAAATTATTTTGGCTTATTAACAAAGGAAGCCATCATTCTTTTATTTTTCCCTGCGGGCCTTTCTGTTTGTCAGTTTGAAAATTTTAAGGAGTTGCCATATAAAAGTGTAATTTGGATTGGAAAACAAGGTTGCACTGCTTGTCCCAAAATAATGATAAATAGCCCATCTCCATAAAATTTGGTAGTTAAGTTGAAAGTAAAAATTTTCTCTTTGTGTATTGGTATTTGTTTACAGTGAAGATCTAAGATAGGGGGACCTTTTGGTTTGAAGTGTTAGAAAAGATACATTAGAAATGCCACACCAATTACTTGTTGTGAAAAGATGGAAACTTTTAAATAATATATCTAATTTTCATGAAATTGCCATGCACTCATTTCTGAGTCACATTCATGAATCACAGTATATGCATTACTGCTTGCATTGTACTATAACAATATAAATTATCCCTATACCCATTCCTTCCATCTTAGATAAATGTGGGAGAGTTTCAAGACATAACAATTAACAGGAACATGGAAATAACACATCTAATACTAAAATGCAAAAAAATTTAATTCTATGCCTTCAATATGATTATGATCCTGGATAAATATTTGTAATTAAAATTTATCTTATTCTACATACATGCCCCAGCCCTTTAAAATAAAAATACTCCCATATAACCTCCTTCAAAAACTAAGTTAAAATAAACCATCACAAATACTTCACTCTTAAGAAGGTTATATAAGGATCACTTTAATTATGTTAAGATATAGTTCCTACTTCTAGATCAGAGTGGGCCAACTGTGTAATCAGTCTATATTGATCCTTATAATGACGTAGGCTCACATGTCACTCATGTAGGTTTCTCTGAGGGTCTAACAAACCCCTCAGTACTATAACATCACTTATTGATCATTACACAGTAATAATGCCTACCATCTGCAGGGAAAAACTAATAACAGAAAACGCACCATTCCAACACACAGCTGATGTTTTAGCAACGCAAACTTACGACCAAACACAAATAAACAGAAAGTCAGGTGTAAAACAGCAACATTTTCTTTCAAGTTTTTGTACATTATATCATTTATATGAGCTGTATTTTTTGTATATTGCTTCATGTTCAAGAAAAAAAAACATTTTCAGGAAATAACTTTACCACATTGCAAAGTGCAAACATTGACACAAAAAGTGCTATAATGGTCATGCAGATGCACATCGTTAGAATACTTTAATTAACAAAACTCATGCTGGATAAGGGTCTCTTCCCCATTTGTTACAACTCACAACCACAAAGTTACACTCAATATAGGAACATATCACCAACACATTGTGTCTAATTACCTTGTCTGTCTCCAATAATCTTCCCTAAAGAGTTCAATTTAATTAAAATTTTAATTTCAGTCATTATACTTATAGATGTTAAATGAAAATCAGTGTATTAGGTAGATTTTCCAAAAAAAATACAGTAAAACCCACTTATACCGAACATGGTTATAATGAATTTATGTTTGTAGGGAAGTGATTTTCATTCCCTTAGGGTTTAATATTATCATGAGCTTAACAGATATACCATTACATTTATACATGTATCAAAGCAAAATTTTATGTCCCCAGTACTTCACAATAAGTATGTTTTATTTTATATGGTACTTTGAGAGTAAATTCACATTTGTACATTGAAGAAAATTCATCATTATTGGAATTCAAATTTTTCCCTGTAATTAATTGTGCTTCAGAAGAAAATTAATTGAATAAAGTAATTAAAATTAATTACATTTTTCAAATTTTAATTTGTATTTGAGCCCTGTAATTGAATGTATTTAAATACATTTCAAAAAAGGTCATGTATTTTCAATTACTTTTCAATTACATTTCAATTACTTTTTTTCAAAATGAAAGTTTATATTTAAAAAGGTGTCTTCTACTGATACATAGTTTTATACTGGTGGGTTTATATTACTTATTCCCATGTTTAATAAATCTCAGTTCTCCCTGTTCCCACTAGCAAATAACAATTATTATTTAGAAGTTAATTTGTTTTACAGCAATTTGGACCCCCTTTTAGATTTACCTGTATTCTATTCATTTTAAGATAGAAAATAATGAATTGATAGATATTATGTATTTCCTTCAAAAATATGGATTTGTTTTTATACACCGTGTAGCATAGGATTGTGTTTTACAATAATAATGTTTAATTTGTTTATACAGTGTGTAACTGGTAAAGGTCAATTTTGTCTCTTAATGTTTAATTTGTTTATACAGTGTGTCACACTCATTATATCTTTTTGACCAGGTGTGAACCCCTTCATACCCACGTGAATGCCTGAAGTAATTGAAATGTATTTAATTACATTTGTCAAAGTAATTGAAAGTAATTAATTACTTTTGAAAAAATCAATGTAATTGTAATTGCAAGTAATTGACAAAATTATCAATGTATTTGAAAGTAATTAATTACATTTCAAAGTAATTGACCCCAAGCCTGCTTTAGAATTTATTTCAAAGGGGAACTGTTACTCTTGGACCAAGGAAGAAAGGTATGTATAAACAAATGTCAATTTGGACCTGGTTTGGTATTAGTTTAGGTGTTGGATTTGGTGTTTTGATGTAGATAGGATTTTCTTACTTGAGATGTGGTGGTCTGGTCAACAGTTCTGGAATGTAGTGCCTCAATATCTTCCCTTGTGGCCTGGATAAATTCTCTGTAAAAAACAAGAAATGTGAAACTCTTGAGCAATGACCATGCATACTTAAAAAAGCTCCTTCATTTGTCATACTGTAAAAATGCTGACAATATTTAACATCAGTGCAAATTATTGTTTTAGTTGTAGGGAGAAACAAACTCTGACATGAAACTGGAAATCTCTAAATAGATTAGCAATACAAACTTCTTTTTATGCAACAATTTTGACCCAATCGCTACACATTTAATGAAAATGTATCAACTCAAATGCCACTGATGAAAAGAGCAGGGTTGTCTGGCAATGCATAAGACCCGGGGCCAGGGAATTTCTACACCTATACTTTTATCATGTTATCCCCCATTTATTCTGGTGTTCCCTCCCTTTGCATGTACCCTCTCTTAGGAGAGGAACCCATGACTTTTCAACTTTTTAATGCCCTGTTATTTCAAAACCTTAGGGATGATTCTAAAATTGGGTTTTATTTCTGGACATTCATGTTACATGTAAAGCCTTGATTCTATCAGAAACATGTCTCCATCCTTTATACCACTTAAAAAAAACAAGTAAACGCTGTCAAAAAGAGACATTAATTGCCTCCTTTTAAAAACAACATGATGATGACAAGAAAATAGAAACATTTTCTGCTACACTCTGCTAGTCGACTTGTTTATACAAGCGTCTTATTTCAGGAGGAAGAAACCTAGATTTTTTTCTAAATGACTAATGCTCATTCAAAAATCAAGATCACGCGAACCCAGGAAGATTCTATCGTGAGTCACTTTTCTGCAGTTTTCAGATTTTTAACATATATTATATGATTATAATGACATACACTGATGACTTATGACTGGATTCTTAAATACAATGCATGTCGATTATTATAAGCCCCTAAGTAGATGATTTCAGATAATAAGGGATTTTTAATTTCTCTTTGACAATGATGAGCTTAAGATATTGGACTTCTAAACATCTGGGACATCTGCTCTGCTAAAGGCAAACTTGTACATTGTACAGATGGGAAATATATTTGTGGTCCCTTTAATTTTCCCTAAACTCAACTCAAGACTAAAGAACTCTCAATTCAACATGTCATTATTATGTATTCAATGTATGTATTCAACTTCTTGTAGTAAAATATCATATCAGCATTCCATCCATTAAAAGGTATTGTATATTTAATATCATAATATTTTCCTTTCCATAATGAGCATTACATAACTATGATATATTACTGAATAATGTGTAGCCTTCAGTCATACTATATTTATAAGTACATGATCTATTTCAAGGACTGTTTCAATGATACATTCCATGGTGGGTAGGCTATATTTACAATAACCTAAAAATATACGGGCGACCCCCTTCACGTCAAGATCACAGGAGCCAGGTATATATTTCACACGAAACAAGCCATCCCCATTACCTACAAAATCTGATGATGAATTGACCAACCCATTACTCAGGCATGCCTCTTCAATTTTAACCCTTTCTATTTCCACTCCCAGAAGTAAATCTGAACTTTTGATGGTTTTTGATCCCATATCATAAGTGTATCTGTACTTTTGAAGTTTTTGATTGCACGTCATATGTCAATACTGTTGAACTTTTCCATGCATTTACCAGGTAAATACAGGTAAAGTGATGATACTCATCCTGGGTCAACACATATTTCGAATTCCGATGTACTTCAAACATATACACTAAAGTTTCAGTGTTGGGTCAGAAAAAACACTGGCTCATTTACTGTAGCTAATTATGTACCTCCCTCTAGCCATTTGTCACATTGTAAAAGCACATTGTCACCGACCCCATTTCCTGTTAGATTTTAGGATTAATTTAACATCTATAAAAATTTTAGACCTACCACTAAGAAAATACATAAATTAAATCATTGGTAATAGTTATTGCTCTATAATATGTTTTTTATTTCATTTATACATTTTTAAAACATTATTTTTTTTTTACCAACAAAATAAAAGACACTATAAATAAGACACACCCATCATCATAAATGCTACTCAATACAATTATGTTCATAACAGAAGAAATAGACATGATTACGATTGAAAAAAAAAATACAGATTAATGTAAACTTGATGGAATTCAGGTTAAGTACTGTGTAAATAAAGTCATAATTCAATATTGTTGTGTATTAGATATCTGGGTTAATATCTATGCTTGCCTACCTAAATTAATACCCTAGGACTTCCTATCCTTTGATGTTAAATTTTGCACTACTATGTAATATGAGAGAAAATAAAATATTTGCATAATTTGCAAAACAAATATTTTCCCTTCTCTTCTACAATCATTTTTAAGTGTATTAACCTTTTCCATACATTGTGTATATAATATGTACTTGACAAAAAAAAACAAATTTACTCAGTTTTTGTGACTGCTTACTGAAAACTTTATCATCATGAAGTTTTAATTACTGTTTTGATATGCACATTAATTTTAATGTCATAAAAGATTTATCTTCCAAATCTTTAATGTTGACATTTTAAAATATTTGCAGGTAAATTCTATTCATGTAACAGAAAATTCAGCTTAATTTTGATTTTGAATGTAATATTTAGTGAAAAATGGATTAGGCACATAAGCATTGCCTAAATAAGCCCTCTCCACAATTTTTGCTTAGCATATAGAAATACACCAAATCAATATTTTTACATTAACTTCATACCTTATTCCATTTTTAACACTCTCAAACATCAGTATAGTCCGGTTGGGTCTTGGTACTTTCGGCATCCTCGGTGACTTCCTGAAGCTGATGCCGGTACTAGACTTGGTGGTGGGGGAGTTTTTATGGAGGCTCCAATGCCCCCGGGCACGAAACGTCTCCCCCAGAACAGGTGCCCCCGAGGGGGTATGCTGCATGTCGTGGTGGGCCTTCATGACAAGACCACCCCCAAATGAGTGACTTCTCAGGACAGGCGTTGACTTACTAATGTGTGTGATGTGCTCCAATTGAACATGATTATCCAACTGGAAGGGATCTTTTCTGGTCATAGGAACTGTAATGAAGAGAAAAAAACCCTGTCTTACTCATTGCAGTGTCTAGTTACATCATCTGATGAAAAATCATATCTCAGCTGCTGTCTATATGCAGCTAGCTATAGCCTATCCTGATAAAATTTCTCTCTGCTGGTAACCGATCTACTGAATTTGATGAATTTTCTGTTTGGGGAATTAACTTCTGCTTATAAATATAGTTTCTATATGAACTTACTGTACCAATGATTGACCCTCTTTAGGCCTGAGAGAATCAAATTTTTGCATTTATATGATAGAATTGAGACTTGAATCTTTAACATCATTCCCTGATTTAAATCGAGATCAATATAGAGACCTTTTCATTAGTTCCTGCTGTGCATAGAATTAAGCAACAGGGGTAATGTGCATTGATAGTCAATCAATATTTCATGCATATGTCTGCAGCTATTATCCACAAATACACATCTATCATTTCTATGTGAATGCACCCACATTCAACCTCCGATACCACAGAAAAATTGAATCATTAAAGAACACAGCAGCCATTAATCCCAGATAAAAAGAAGAGTACTCATAATCAGACCTGAACAACCTGTTTTCCTTTGTAGATAATCCCTTATCATCTGTGGATCATCTCAGAGATAATCACATCACTAAGAAACCGACATCCATGTTTCACATTCTAGTTAAACAGTCAGTAACTTGAGCAGTGTGCAGTATACCCCTATGTCCCACTATCAGAGGAGGGAACAAATAGTGATAAAAAAAGAAGATAAAAGTTAACCCGAGTCTTTGTCAGAGACACTGGTGATAACAATCATAAACAAAACTCACAGCTTCCTTATCCCTTCACAGATAAATCCAAATTCTCAGGTAGTTCACAACTTAATGATGTCAAGACTGCATAGAAATACATATGCAATGGAATCTACTGAAGACTTAGTAGGACCAAAACAACAGACTTAATATTAATAGGCTCATTTTTAGAGGGAAAATACTGTATACAATGTTATTTTTGTACCATGTTAATTTCGCCCTTTCACACTTGCAAACAGTTTGATGACCCTTTAAAATTCACCGTCACAGTTCTCTTTGAGAAATTAAATTATACTGTGTTCTTTACAATACTGTTACATTGGGTGCCGTGCTCAGATTGTCCTGGAACTGACAAGTGAGAGGCCTGCCAGATGAGACTGGGTTGGGGTCTTTCGGGGGCCAAAGACCTTTTAAGGAGGGAGGGATGTGGCAGTCAGCCAGTGGCTGGATAGCTCAGTTGGTAGAGCACCTGACCAGAAATTCAGGAGCCCTGGGTTCATGTATATTTTCTCCTCTCCCGTTTTCTGATTTTAAATTTGCATACAAGTACGTCAGGTTAGGGTAAAAATAAAATGGTGCAAAAATTTCCCTGTAAACAGTATCCCATTTTCTGATTTTTCATTTGTAACGCGCTTTAAAGTTGGTATTCCATAATCATCAAAGCATCTGTGTTCGTACAAACATGATAAAATTGCAGATTAAGTAATTTTCCTGATGATACAAGTACTGAAAGATTATCAAAAACACAAATAATCAGCTGAAACATAGAAATCTCCTTTTCTAAAGGCTTGGAACAAATGCATTAGGTTGTATCAAGAAGCAAGGATCAGATATCAGAAACTCAGACAACCTTGCATGGCTTAATCAATACACAAAAAAATTCTTCTAATAAAAAATACACAAGAAAATCAGTTACCATGGAGATATTTGCTTTCTACTATCGTTTGCTGTACCAATAATTTTCTCTAAGTTTTCTAGGTCAACAAAATTCATTAAATTAGAAACCACTCTATTGCAGTCTAAACTTGATCTATTTAAAGAGAGAAAAGCACAGTGTGGGCCTTATGTAATAAAGCTAACAGTATGTCGTTGTGTGTTATATTACAAAATTCCCATAAGTAGAACAATTAAATTATGACCAAAAAATGTCACTTATATAATGTTACACCCTCAAAACAGTCAGCATGTTTTATAGTTCTTACCATGATTCTTATCACAATTAAAAAACAAATCCTGAAGAAAAAGCTTGTCTACATCAGCACTTAATCCTCATCAATAAAAAAACATGAATAAATAAGCTTCTGACTTCAACAAGAGGTTTTAACTCACTATTTCGATTACAACGTATGTATACTCCACCCAAAGTGTGGTATTAAGTCATGAACTGAAAACCGACACTCCAAAATAACAGAAACATGTCCTTCCTTATGAAAAAAAAATGACAACAATACACGGCAATTAGATCTATACTTTGAATGTGATTACACACATCAGGCATATTACGCATAACTCCGTAGTAAAATCTCTCTATATTGATTCAGCTGATGTGATTTTTCATTCTTACCTTATAATAATGATTGGCGATTGAGTGACTAACATCATTTTGTTCAATAGACGGCTATCCTTTTCACCCAGGGTAAACAATGATTGATCCTTCAGATAAACAATTACACAGGTATCAATAAAATTTTTAATCTGCCATTGTTCCTGATAGTGAGGGAGGCGTGACTCTATTTATGTATCAACAATCAATATTCACATTATCTTCCCCTCTCTTCCTCGCTCTAGTTTAAAAACAATATCACAGAGGTTAGCATCATAATGAGGAAAAAAACTAAAGAGAAAAAAATGCTCAAATTGTTTTTTCACACTGCAGAGGAAGAGTTTCAAGATAATCACAAAATATAACTTCTGTGGCCCTGTCGTGTGATGTATAACTGCATTAGGAGCCAATTTTACGTAAATCTCCTAATCTCCTAAAACACGTGGCTCATTAGAACTAACAAGTCTTCTCAAATAAAGACGTGGTAATTCACACATCTTACATGTCTACATCACTGCCCCAATCTATTACGAAAAGGTTCAATTCAGAAGAATTATCAAGAAACAACACTCGACTTTGAATTGATCACTTCCGATGGCTAGAAACAGTCTAAAGCATGGAGGAAAACATGCCAGTCTGCAATGGCTTTACATCAACGGCATTCAACAAGTTGGTTATATTAGCCTAGCAGCTATAAACTCGTGACATTTCCTCTGATCTCCATAAAATACACACTTTACCGCCAATGTCCCTCTCTCTCCCCAGATGCTTGGCCTAATAGCTAGCCATACTCCCAACAGAAAATTATTTTCTGGTGTTTTTTGTTTTAAATGAGATTTTAGAAAGAATCAGCCTGCATCACTCCGTGACTCTGTTGGATAAAACTGTGGGTTACCTAGGGGATTTTTAATTAACTCATAAAATCATCAGCAAATTACTAAAGCCAAAATAAAAAATGTTTCAAGACTTAATTCAATTTACAATTGCAATAAAATGGACAATTAATAATAACTGAAATATAAACTACT